>NC_142804.1:52790376-52948778 GCF_049724085.1 Artemia sp. Qi Xiang Cuo | reverse complement strand
ACGCAAATAAACTATTCTCTTTGAATTCAATTCTCTTACTAATATGAATTGTAAAGAAAACTATTCCTTTTATTCAAATCCCAATCACCAATCAATTTATACTCGTTCCTCTTGACAAAGGTGTAATGACCCTGTAGAATAGGACCGCTAGAAAAACCTGTTTGGTACATAGGAGGCTCAGAAATGGTACTTCTTAGTCTACTTCCGTAAACCGTGACTTTACCCGCTCAACTCTTTTTTCATTACAACCTTAGACTGTGGGATCAAACCACATTTTTGTAGAGCTTATTGTTTGATTCACCCCTCTCCCCCCTGCTCCGTCAAAAAAGAGCCTAAACTACCCTTATACAATTTCGCTGGAAAGTATCTAGTACACAATCCCTGATTTTTTTTCAGAATGGACTTCGTCAAATTGTCTTCTAAAAAAAAAAAAAATGATTTAGTGTTCGATGAGAAAGAAAATTATGTCATTTTTTTCACATCAATCATGATTGCTGTAAAATACAAATATCTGGGAGATTTGTTAGGAAATATCAGATAAAAAAATAATTAACCTCGCCAGACTGCAAAGCAGAAAAACGGTGGTTTTTGATTACCATCGGCATATTGCAGTAGTTGGTATAGTGCTCAGAATATATCGGATTTTCTTTCATAGCAACATTTAGCCAGATCCACTTCGGTATCGTTTTGTTTATTGTTTTTATCTTTTTAATAGAAAGCATTCGTCGGTCAAATTGATTATTGAACAGATTATCAGTTGGATGAAATAAGAAAAAATATTTGTTTAATACATTTTCGATGCCCTGATCGATCAAAAATTTATTGCAGGAATCAAACAGTTCGTGGTAACGAACTGTAAGTAAGGAGTGACCCGGCTCAACGGTAACCGAAACTCTAGAAAACGGTATTTTGATACAAATAGTTGCATCAAAAGAATCAGATTTTAATGCCGATTTCAAATATACGAGTTTCATCAAGTTTAATCATTCCCATCAAAAGTTAGGCGCCTGAGAAAATTTTGGCTGATTTTTGAAAAAAGGGGAAAAGACCCCCTAAAAGATATAGAACCTTAATGAAAATCACACCATCATATTCCGCGTATCAGAGAACCCTACTGTAGAGGTTTCAAGCTCCCATCTACAAAAATGTGGAATTTTGCATTTTTTGCCAGAAGAAAAATCACGGGTGCGTGTTTATTTGTTTGTTTGTTTTTTTCCCAGGGGTAATCGTATCGACCCAGTTGTCCTAGAATATCGTGGGAGGGCTCATTGGAATGGAAATTGAAAGTTCTAGTGCCCTTTTTAAGTGACCAAAAAAATGGAGGGCAACTTGGCCCCCTCCCACGCTCATTTTTTTCCCAAAGTCACCTGATCAAAATTTTGAGATAGCCATTTTGCTCAGCATGTTCGGAAACATTATAAGTATGTCTTTTAGGATGCCTCAATCCCCCGAAGTTCCCGGGGGGAGGGCTGAAAGTTATGAACTTTACCCAATGTTAACATATAGTATTGGTTTTTTGTTTGTAGACAGACGTGTTCTGGGGAGATTTGGCCTGGGCGGGGGGGGATGGGTCGGGGGTTATGTGGGAGGATCTTTCCATGAAGGAAGTTTTCATGGGGGAAGGGTCATTGCTATGAAGGGGACGCCGGACTTCCCATCATTATTTAAAAAAAGATAAGAAATTTAATATAAAAAAACAAGTATTTCAACTGCAACAGCAGCAACATCGAAACTTTAAACGAACAGAAAATATTACATATATGATTGGGTTCACCCCGTAGTCAATACCTCGCTCTTTAAGCCAAAGATTTTTTAGTACTTTCATAAGAGCTATTTATTCTAATTAACGGCCTTTTTAAAGAATTGGTCATTTTTAAAGAATTGGAACAAAATTCGAACTATAGCTTAAAGAGCAAGGTATTGACTAGGGGGCGAACCCCCTAATAAACGTATTAAAAATATATGAATATAGAAGTTCGTTACGTTAGTTAATTCGTAAGTTACGTACAATTATTACTAATAAAAACGTTTGTAAATAAAATTAAACAAGTTTCGAGAAAGCCATTTAACTAAATAAAAGTAAATTAATATGAAAATCTTGTTTTAATTATTCATGTACGGTGAGCCAAGATCAAAACCTGCATTTATTCAAAAACGTTCAAAAATTAAATAAAAAAAAAAAATTTTTTAAAACTGAAAGTAAGGAGCGACATTAAAACTTAAAACGAACAGAAATTAGTCCGTATATAAAAGGGACTGTCCCCTCCTCAACGCCTCGCTCTTTACGCTGAAGTTTGACTCTGTCTCACAACTATTTTTTAAAACAATAAGAAACTTTAGCGTAAAGAGCGAGGCGTTGAGGAGGGGACAATCCCTTTCATATACGGAATAATTTCTGTTCGTTTTAAGTTTTAATGTCGCTCCTTACTTTCAGTTAAAAAAACTTGTTTTTTTTAAATTTAATTCTCAATGGAGCAACTAAGGGATGGCATGCGTATGGTTTTTAGCAAACCTGAATCACCTATATTTGAACTGGAATGTAGCAACGGCGAAGGAATATTTCCTCCGAACCTATGTCGAAGCTCTTCAGTAATCTCCTTTTCCTAAGCTATGCCTCACGGCTAAGCTAAAAAGAAAACATTAGCTTGAAATAGAATTTTACACAACAAGGACTCGTGTAGGTCAATCAGGATTTTTACCGAGGGGGCTGTGTGATGGAAGTGTACCAAGGGTAGGAAAATCTTAAAATTGTCTAGCAATCTCTAGTTGCTGGTCTTACAAAGATATAAATACAATTTCACAATTCCAATTAAGAAATTTGGCTTTATGTACCGAAATTAACCTTGGTACTTGTGCACTAAATGGTAGGCTACACACGAAAGAAGTCAGTTTTGGTTAATGCTAATAAAAAAAAAGTATGAATATATAATAGGTCAGAAACAAATGTGGGCTATATATTTGCACATTGGGGGGGGAGGGGGAAAACCATAACAAATATTAAATACGTAACCTCACCTAGGTACCTTCCCCCCCCCGTAAACCCCAAAAAGCAACAGTTTAAATATTTGTAAATTCAATGAGAAACCACGCTCTTTTGAGAGGCACGATCAATTTAGATAGCAGTTACCCGCTTTAGGGGTCTCCATCAATGCATTCCTTCGGCAGTCTATAGCGCTGTGTACCAATTAGTACACAAGTACCTTAACCTTTTTAATTTCGGTTCATTTTGATACGTAATCGAAGCGAAAAAGAGAAGTTAATGTTCTGCACTTCCAAATTGAAAAAGTGTGTTTGAATTCCATGAGCTTATTTTTGCGACTCATTTTCGCAAGCGTCCATCTTGGCCGTTATGCTGGCCTTTTGATGGCCTTTTGATGGACTTTGATGGACTGATGGACTTGCATCACATACTGAATGACAATTTTACAAACTTAATTTATGGAGCGATAAATAACTCTGCCTTTTAAAAACTTTTTTTTGCGAGGGAAATTAAGTTTGAATGTGAAGAAACAAGTGTGAGTGTGAAGGTAAGGGGACTTTTAATTTTTTACTGTAAAAAAAAAGGTGAAATATTGATCCTCCAGTCCTTACAGAACAGTATATGCTACTGTACCTTTTCTTTTTTTATGCGTGTGTGAGTATTGTATTGTGTATTCTATAAGTACAAGAACTACACATTTTTGAATTACAACAACTTTTCAATTTAGTTCTGTGTCTCTGGGGCACAACCCCCAGCTTTTTCGTGCTTATTTTATACTAGAACCACTAAAACAGAGGTATTGAAACTTGTTTTGTCTAAGGTTGTATTCATCATGTATATTCGTTTTTTTAGGAGGGGGGGGTATAGAAATCCATAAAAGTGAATTATATTTATGCACTAGACGAGAACAACTCGTGTTCGAGCCTGCTGATCCGTGAACAACCCGTCTTTAAACACGGGTTGTTCGCGTCTAGCACATCAAGCGTTGTTCAGCAGTGCATCTAGTGCATCAAACACGGGGTTGAAGCTTCGAACTCGCTGAAACTAGACAAAACTAGACGAAAAACTAGAAACTTGAAACTAAACGAGGGCTACCCGTGTTCGAACCCGCTGATTCTGAAAACGCGGCTCTAATTTAATGCTCTATGTGCAAGTTTCGTATGGGGGAGTTATACCCCATCTCTACCTGGCACATACGCAGGAATTTGTTTCGGGGGGGGGGGCAAATCCTTCAAACCCATTATTCTGTGAGAAAAATCAGAAAATTATGGGAAAATGAAAAAAATCGTGAGATTTTTTTTGGGGCGGGGGGACCCGGGCCCGGAGGCTCCACCTTGCGTACGTCCCTGGTCTCCACCACCTGGTGTACATCCCAGATCGCCACGTGTGCCGCACATTTCATGGTTGTTGCATGGCTATTTTTCTGCAGCCCTTTGATTTTATTGTTTCAACACTAGACGACAATTTTGCTTTTGTTAGGTAGCTTATATTCAATTTTATCCGTCTACAGAAAGTTCATATACTTATGAAATCCGCTGTGGAATATATGGCCAATCTTGTTTCAATCATCACGAAGATAGGAAAACTTTCGTTTTCCAGCGAGAAACTTTAAAACATGTCCTTGCTATCGTTGTAGATTCTGAACCTGTTAGATATACTTGGTGGTTACTAAAGAGACTTCCTGATTACATGTATAAAATGGAAAAAAAACCGTAGCATATACTCTATGTAAGGACCAGAGGAAACGTATTTTTCTTGGCTTCCCCTAAATACGAAATTACAAGTCCCCTTACTCCCTCCTCAAAATTGCTTTTCCTGAAATGTTCCACTGGATCATCCTTCCGTGAGACACTACAGGGTGTTCTCTTTTTCACGAAAAAAAATTGTATCATTTAAAAGTACTTGACTTGTGACAAAAAAGTGCCTATTGTGTAGCCCCATATGAATCCCTAAGCGTAATGAGCACTAACCAATTATATAAAGTAAGAAGTGCCCAGTGGGCGCCCATTTTTTGCTACCTCGTGTACTTCTCAGAGCGTCACGTGTGCCGCACAGTTCCATCACACCTGGCAGAGTTTCCGTCACGCTTGACATAGTTTTTCCCACGCTTGGCAGTGTTTCTGCCATGCTTGGCACATCTTCCCCTACACTTTCCACGCACCTCCTGGTGTACATGATTTCTTCATTTGGGTGCCCCCTCAGAAATGCCTCTGTAAATGCTGCTCTCTGGGTTGCAGTCTCTCTCATTTTTAAGTTGGGCAATGAAATTATTCCCTGATAGGATGTTTTGGTTTTGATGAAGACGATATTTTATTTTAAACGCATGTGTTCAAAACTTAATCTGTTTGAAATGTGGGGTTTTGATATACCAATGCATCCCTACCTTACAAAGGCCCCTACGTACATTTCCCCACGAGGGGGAAATTGTGAAATGTTCCGAGGAGGCGCTGACTTCCGACACCTGACGCACATTCCGGTACGCCACATTTGCTGCACAGTTCTTTCACGCTTGGCACAGTTTTCAAAAAAGTTTGCCACGCTCCCCAAAATGCTTGGCAAAGTTTTGCCACACTTGGAACTAGCCATCTGGTGTATATTATTTCTGAAAGAGAGTAACTCCTTGAAATGTTTATTAGGGGGCTGAGATTTGAAAAGAAGTGCATTCCATCCAGAAAAGCCTTATGTTTATTTCGAGTGGTGCGAATTCGGCACTTTTTGTCTATTTTTGTTTTGTTTTTTTTTTATTTAGGGACGTAGGGCCCTCTGTCTTTACCTTTGGGTGCCCCGGATTTTTTCCCTGCGTCGACATTGAAAAACCCAGTCGGTGCATCATATGACAGTCACTGGATTGCTCTCCAAATGCAATTTTAGGCTTAATAAAGCATATTTGTAAGCTGTAGTTTTGTCGGATTTTCAATTATCAATTAAATGCATTGCGAGACCTAAAGTCAGACCGACCACATAATGTCTTATGCTAAATATGTTTGCATAGAGACCAATTGATTTTCCGGTCGCGTTTGTTTAAACAGCTCAACATGACGTCCGAACGCCACCTGCCATGTCTTGGGCGACAGTTGACTCGCGCGAGAATTGAATTCCTATCGCTTGACCGGACCGCTCATTGGATTTTTATAGTTTTTGGTACAGAAAAATTGTCATGTGACGTAAATTTAGTTTCTGCAATTAAACAGCCCAACACCCATCTTTTCAACGGATGAACCTTTTTTATTTCGCTTTTACCTTCGCATTACCTGTCATGATTTTTATCCGTTTTTTCCTCTCAGTTCCTAAAATTGCCGACTAGCAAACGAGCCAGTTTTTTGTTCCTTTACCGCTTTCAAGATGCAAACGAGACGAGTTTAGCCGTGAATCGGTACTTCTGATTCTAATTGTTGCTTAAATGTCTCCCAGATCTATATCAAGCTACCGTTTCACTACTTTTCTTCTTCTTTCAGATCGGTAGATTTGAATTATCCAACTTTAATGGCTTGTTTTATACGTTAGTGTTTATTATCTGTCATGGTAGGCAGATCAAGAAATATTTATTCTGGGAATAAATGCAGAAAACAGGCGGTATGAAAAATGAAAAAATTTAAAATTGTAGTTTTTTTAGATTGTGGGGAAGGGTGTACAGGCCTATACCCGCCCGCTCCTCACAAGGTTAATGTTTACTTAGAAAATATCTTGCGGTTCTCTAATGAACAGGTGATGAAGCTTGAGAACCAATTGAAGGGGATGGGGGCAAGAGAGAACAAAAGCCTTATTTTGCCCAACTGAATGAAGCTTTCCTTCTAAGCACACATTTTTATAAGTTTTGAACATAAAAGCAACCTTAGCTCACAGGTGATTGCCCAATTGGTGTCTGTGTTATGATTGATTAATGTGAAGACAGTAGATTAGTCAAAAAAAAAAGAGATGTTATGTGGATTTGAATAACATGCTTAAAACAACTGCAGTTTCAACATTGGACAGAAAAGGGGAAATGAACTTTTTTTTTTTTTTTTTTTTTTTTTTTTTTTTTTTTTTTTTTTGCAAAGATGGCGCTCATGAATTACTACAAGGGCAAGCCCTTGCATGACGATGCTTTTTTTCAAAAACAGAATACACGTTGATACTATGTCCTGAAAACTATATCTTCATTGATACTTTTAGTTTTTTGAAAGAATAAGCCCTCCCTCCTATTACAGTATCTTGTGGCACATATTTTCCTACCCAACTCGATTTTTTTCTTTCCTTGTTTGCTAGCTTGGGTGAATATACTGTCTTTTGATGTACCTCGCTACCTGACTCATTGCTCCCCCGTTGTTACCATTAAAATAGTCATTTTTTATTTAGCTCTGTTGTCTTCCCCAAGTATTAACTCAACACTATTTCCCTCCTGTTTCAACACTCTCTGGAAGTGTCAACTTGTTGCCCTTAGCCATTCCCAAGATAACGCAGATGCACCATTTTGATAACCTGGCAAAATATGATGCAAAACTGTTTAGATTCACTGGAAAAATAATTTAAGCCCTTTCCGCCTGCATCCAACAGTACCCCCTTCATTTTCCCTGTGCCTGAAAGACTCAACTTCATCCCCTAAGCTTCATCTCCTGAGATACTATTGCTATCATATTTCGATGACCTGGATACACGCATGTCTTTTGATATACCTCTACCCCGTCCCCTGAGTGAAAATTTGAGCTTTGCTTGATCCTTTTGCCTCCCTTAACATTCCCTGAAAGTTTCAACCCGATTCCCTAAGTCCTTTCCTGAAACGTTGCAGATATTTTGAAATCTCGGGTGCACAGAGCGTCTTTGGTTTACTCAGACACGCATGTCGTTTCCAGAGTATAACCTTGGGATACTCTGGAAACCTCGGTCAAGCGAGGTGTTGTTCAGTCCTCCCAGCTGATCGGACAACCAAGACCAAAACTAGTCGCCTTTTTTACTTATTAATTACACAAACTTTTCCCTCGAAATAAGTTTTTCAAAGAAAAATAAAGAACTCCATTATACCCAGAATGAGCAAAAATAGAATCAAATATTCTGCCAAGCGTAAAACTTCCACAAATCAGCACCAATAAATAAATGAAACCCAAAACGAACAGAAATTACAATAAATAACAGAGCCACACTCGGTTTGGCTCAATTAAATGTTTTCAGTTTTGTAAATTTGATAAATCAAAATTTATTAAGATTTTAAGGAATAATTCATTTTTTAGTAAAGTGCAAATTATGTTCTGGCCTTTAGTAGGCATAGGGGTTGTGATCCTTACTCATGTCAATTTTTGTTTGTTTTAAGTTTGACTCGGTTATTTATTGTAATTTCTGTTCGTTTTGTGTTTCATTTATTTATTGAGGCTGATTTGTGGAAGTTTTACGCCTGGTAGATTACTTGATTCTATTTTTACTCATTTTTGGTTTGATGGAGTTCTTTGCTTTTCTTGGAAAACTTATTTCGTGGGAAAAGTTTTTTTTAATTAATTTCTTTTCTTTTATATTGACAAAGTCTTTTTCAGGGAAAAAGAAAACAATAGATCAAATCTTTTGGGGTTTTTCTTTAAGAATTTATAGTTTGACCTGCTATTTGTATACTGGAGAAACTTTTTCAACAATTTTTAACAACATAAACCCTTTTGAAAATTTTGACACAAATAGTACTGTTTAATTTAGTTTTATACCTCCTCTAGTTGACCTGAAAAATAAAACTTAATACCATTTTCAAAAAATTTTTGACAGCCTGGATATACTTACACTCTTTTGACTTTATTAAATTTTAATAGCAGAAGTAGTAATAGAAGTAGCCCCGAAAGTTTGTCTCGGTAAGTTTTAGGGGTAATCCCCCCAATATTTGTTCCGATTGCCCTCTAGGTTTCTAAGAATATCTTTTTGTTTGTGTTTCCATTAAAAAAATAAATAAAAAAAAGCTAAATTACCTCGCCTTGACTTTGAAAAATTAATTCCTCCTAATTTCTGTGAATTGACGTCACTGTTAATAAGTGCTAATTTTGAACGAAAGCGCCAATCCAAAAGAAGAATCAATAACAAAAAAAATGGCAATATGTTATCAAGCAGGATTCATCACAGATGTCACCAGTCTGTATGTTATTATTGAAGCAATGGGCAAGACGTATGTGACGTTCTCCATCGCCACAGGGACATGATGGTATAAAAATAGGTTTTGTAGGGAGCTATTAACTAAGCTTCCAAATTATTTGGAGCAGGTGCATGAAAATTCGGGTCAGTGGGGTGAACCAGTCCATATCTACCATCACCTCAGCTTATAGAAGCATTTAGACACGTCAACGTTATGTAACTTCGTCTGAAATGCAGTATTTGAACACGTAGAAGAAAAAATGCAAGCTAAATTAGTGGTCAAATCCTAAAATATTTTGGGTTATTATAGATTAAGCGCTTTTGCTACAGGCCCCAAGCAGAAATTGGGGTCATATTCGGAAAAAGAAAAGGAAGAAAATAATGTTGAGCCTAAACCCAAGCTTTTTCTTTGCATCACAAGAGAAATCGATAGTGATTTCTATCACTATCGATAGTGATAGTAATTTCGATAGTGATTTCTATCACTTACGATAGAAATCGTAAGTAAAATAAAATAATTTATGTTCACTTACCACCCAAGGGATGTATGCCCTCCCTTGATATGTCTCCATATCCTATGATCGAACATTTACATTTTATTATACATTATCGTACTGGGTTGTTTTTTTTTTCTATTTTTGCGACTGCCAACGATTCATTTATAAAGCATGATCCGCCCAGGAATTGGAAAAGTTTGTGGATATATTTTGTGAAAAGTGGGCCAACCACTTTCAGAAATAGCACATTGGGTGGCGGGTGGCAAGCGTGGCGGAAGTGGGCCAAGCATGTCAAAACTGTGTACCACACGTGGCGTTCTGAGATGTACACCTAGTGGTGGAAAGTGGGTGCCGGCTCGTTTCGGCTATTGAGGAAGTTTTATTTGAGTTTTTTTTTGTCCAGGTAAGTTTTTAGAGCCAGTGTAGGCATGGCTATGAATTTTGTGCCTCCTGGAGTTGTTGTGTGAATTGCAACTGTTTTCTGCAGACAAGTCTGCAGAAAATACAGATAAATCCTTCTACCACATGATCAAATTCGTCTAAGTCTTCCCAATTTTTAGCAGGTCTTGCACAAGAAAAGTTTGTTTGCAGGTAGGTAGCTGGGACTTCGAAATCCCCTCCCCTCGCCCATTTGCCACAGAATAGATTTATGCGACTTTTCCAATAATTACTTAATATTTTCTGTATGACTTCGATTGGTGTTTTCCCCCAAACTCTAATATGTTGTTTTCCTGTTTTAGGAACTGTGTCAGTTATTGAAAGAAGACCAAATTTTCACTCCTGACCACGCAAGAGAAAAGATACAAAATTTAGGTCTTATTATAGACCTGACATATACGGACCGTTATTACAATCCTGTGGTAAGTTTGCTTCACCCTCGCAATTTTTTTGGAACTTATTTTTTTTTAATATATTTTTTTATTTAATCGTTCTTTTCTTTTTAAACTCGTGAATCAGTTTAAAACGCATTTCTAGTCGCAGTTATTAACAATTTTCATGAGCAAACTCGGAACAAGCTTTTAAGCAGTGTTTTGTAATATCCACAACAACCAGTTGGTCAATTGGCAAATTATTGAATATTATTGTCAAGAAAGGATTTATCAGGTATACGACAAAAATATGATACCGAATTTACTATTCGGTGTATGTCCATCGGTATTGGTGTACTATCCCGTATCTATCCAAAATTTAAAATAAAATTGTGTACTATTGGTGAAACTGTTTTGCAAGTGAGAAATGCAGTCTAGTAAAGATCGAATCTTGCTCCATTATAACCTTAAATTGAAAGTGCGGTTTTGAATATTTTTTGAAATATAAAAGAGTAGTCATTTAACACTGATTCATTGATGGTGACTATTATCCATGCTAAATTTAAAAGCAAGAAGTAATGACAAAAGTAAATGAATGAAAATTTTGAAAAGTAGTTTGAAAACCAGGGACATCAATTCACAAAGATGTGAGGGGGGAGTGTAAATATATTCCAAAATCCAGAGGAGGTATTGTGATTGCTTTGTCGATTTCTTCAACAAGAATACCAAAAAATACGTATTTTTTAATGAATATGCCAATAACAGGTATTTTTTTCAAAATGCAGGGGGGAGGGAGGTAAAAAAATAGGGCGGTAAAAATCTTATTGTTGCCCTAAACACTTTGTAGATCCTTTCCCTGTCTTTTGGTCAAATACTGGTCCCAAACAAAGATGCTACAGGGGAGGACTCCTGATATCTCAAATATAATATTTTCCATGATGGAGGACCAGCTCTTGTGAGACTGTCTCGTCAGGAGAAGACTAGCTCTAGCTCTAATATGATATTTTTCTCGCAGAAATGACCCTTTTAAGTTATTGCCCCATTCGCCGGTTCAAAAGCTCAGAAAAGCGTAAATTTGTACATCAGTTTCTCAGGACGCCTCACAATGCCTTCGGCATACATTTAGTCTTGGCAAATATTTAAACATGCGATTAATTTTAAGAATAAATAGAAGGTTCTTGAACAGCAAATTATTAAAAATATTTACACATTAAATTAAAGAGACAACCAATATTTGAAGTAACCAACATTATCAGAAATTCAGAGAGGGACAGCCTTCCGCCGACCAGGGTTACAAATTTTAGGGTGCAAGTTGACGTTTGCATTCTTTAGCGGCGCAAAGGGATTAGCTTATGCTTGGTAATACTGTACTCTGAGTTAAACCTCAGCTGCAGCAACCCGTTGTAGGGCCTGGAATTTAATTCTGGTGATGAGATTATGCAAAAGCGTTTCCAACAACAATCCAAATACGAAGAAGAAGTTAAAATTTTCTAACGTACGATATATTTAGATCATCGACACTACAGTCCTGGAGGGACCTTAGGCTGTTCTATAACACCCTCGACACGTATTTGAAGTTTTTTCCATAAAGTATTTTGAGCCTGCTTAGGGGATCGTGTGTCTGAAGTCTCCACTGCGCGTATACCTGAATGATGACGCTATGCCTTCTTGCTGGAAACTAGGGTTTCTCTTTATGAGCTGGAAGTTGAAAATCCCCCAAATGGATCTTATGAGCCACTGGTGGTATTTACAGCAAGCTATTTGCTTCATGGGAGACGGAGAGACCTGGACCAATTGGAACCAAAAATTCGTCCGTAACGCTAGTTCTTTATAGTACAAAGGGCAATAAAAATAATGAAACATGTTTCTTTAAATCGGTTCAGCGGAAACTTTGCATAACCGTATGAGTTTTAAAAAATAACGAGAAAATTAGGAACTCAATTTTTAGTGAAAGACACCTCCATGTATAATTATGCAGTTTTAACTCCTAGCGAGCGCCAAGTTTGAAGAAAAGAAACGTATGTGAAAAACCAGCACAAAAGGAGCGAAGAAGATGTGCCACAGTGTCAGCATGGAGGTCTAGAAAGTGTAACTTTCCTGATGGTTGTAGCTAAAGATAGAAGGGCCGTTCTTTCGCAATAAGATCTTACATCTAAAATCTCACATCTTTCTGCAAAGATCTCTGTTCTTTTAACTCATCTTTGTTCTAAGATTTTACAACTCCCTGATGTTAGCAATAAGTGTGAAGGATGCTATCTTTCTGCCATATAGAACAATGATGAGAGAACTTTGATGATATACTCATCATTGTTCTTAGACGGCTGATCAGAGCAGAATGATGAAAGACGTTTGCAAAAGAATGCTATAAGATGTAAGATCTTAGTGCTAAGATTTCACTTTTAAGCGTTCTTTATCAAACGATGTAAGATCTTGGCACAAAGATGAGTAAAAGTACGGCCCTAAACACCAGTGGTTGTCAGTGTATAATGGGTGAGATAGGGATTGATCATACAGCTAATTCTATAAACTGTGCTTAGAGGTCGATCACTGTTCTATTCTTCCAGAATTTTTAATGGTTTCTCGAATTTCCCAGAAAATAAAATTGGGTTCTCCAAAATCTCCCCAAAAATTAACGCTAGAAAAGATATAGGGAAGATATCAGAGAATCTATTTTTTTTTTGAAAAAATTCGGGGAAATCCTGGAAAATTTTTGTATGTTGCAAGTAATGAGCTGAATGTTCATTATTCAGCTTCAAAATATAGAATTCTCGATTTTGTTAGTAGAGTTACCTTATTGACTCCGGTACCCACACCATATTTGGGCATAGAGTCCCTAGGGAGAACACGTGATTAATGGTGTCAATGACCTCTTTCTCCAAGGGTGCTGTTGTTTTTGGCACGCTAGGGGAGAATGTTATGATCCAGTACAAAGTATGTGTTGTTGTTGTTTTTGGCCAATTGCCCGCTAGGGGAGAATGTTATGATCCAGAAATTGTTTCTGGGGAAGTTAATTAATGTCTGACTGATGACGTCAAGTTGATTAACGTCTTTGGAGTTCGACCAGAATTGTTTCCGGGGCAAAGTTTAGATCACACGTGACAGATGACGTCAATTTAATTAGTGTCTTTGGAGCTCGACCAGAATTGTTTCCGGTGCAAAGTTTAGATCACACGTGACAGATGATGTCATGATTGATTAATTTGACACGAAAGGAGAATTAATTGTTGTTTCTAAGAGGAATTATTGATTAACGAAAGGGGAATTAATTTGTTGTTTCTAAAGAGAATTGTTCCCGAGCGAATGTCTATTAATGTCTTTGGAGTTCTACCAAGAGAATTGTTTCCGGGTAAATGTTTTGATCTTAGCAATGAAGAGATTGATTCACGAAAGGTTTTCCAAATAATATGAAATGTGTTAGCGCAGAGATGCCCAAAAACAAAAGGAACACGCTTAAATTACGTTTAGGGATTATTTGGGCGAAAGCGTTTTAGACATTTTATGGAATTATTTCGGCGAAACAGTTAGACATTTTAAAAGATGATTTAAAAGATGATTTTAGAAGAGGATTTGAGGGTGCAACTCTGTGGTCGTTATAATACACAAGTTCTATTTGAACAGTGTTGTGAGGTCCTCTACCCCAACCCCAAAGGGTCCTCATACCCCAATCCAACCCCGAAGGAAGCCCCCGGTCCCCAAAGATCCCCCGGACTCCCAAAGGGCCCCCCGGATACCCCAACGCCCACCCCCAACCCACCAAGGCCCTCCCCGGGCCCCCTCTTTCGTTGATGTGTGTTGTCTGAATCCTATGATTTGGGATGGGTGGGTTGCGATTTTTGATTTTTCTGAGCTGTATTTCTTAGCCTTTCATAGGTGTGTGTTGACTGAAAAATATTATTTGAGATGAGTGGTTTGCTATTTTTTAATTTTATGAGCTAGATTTATGATAATTTCATAGGTGTGTGTTGTCAGAAAATTATGATTTGGGATGTGTAGTTTGCTTTTTTGGCTTTTCAGATCTATGATTCTAAGTCTCTCATATGCGGTTGTTGTCTGAAACTTCTAGTTAGGGATGAAGAGATTGCTATTTCAGGCCTTTCTGAGCTAAGGCTTCCTAGTACTTCGTAGGTGAATGTTGTCTGAAACTTATGATTTGGGATATGTAAATGACTATTTAGGGCTTTTCTTAGCTATATTTCTTACTCTTTCGTTGGTGTGTGTTGTCTGAAATCTGTTTGGGATGTGTGGATTGTTATTTTGACTTTTCTGAACTGGATTTCTTAGCCTTTGATAGGTGTGTTTTGTCTGAAACCTGTGATTTGGGATGGTTAATTTGCTATTTTTGACTTTTCTGAGCTAGGTTTCTTAGCCTTTCATAGGTGTGTGCTGTCAGAAAATTATGATTTGGGATTTATAGTCTTTCGTTAGTCTTTCGTAGGTGTGTGTTGTCTGAAACCTATGATTTGGGATGTGTGAAATGCTATTTTTTGACTTTTCTGAGCTGTATTTCTAAACCTTTCGTAGGTGTGTGTTGACTGAAACCTATGATTTGGGAATGAGTGGTTCGCTATTTTTGACTTTTATGAGCTAGATTTCTTAGCCTTTCATAGGTGTGTGCTTTCAGAAAATTATGATTTGGGAGGGGTTGTTTGCTTTTTGAACTTTCAGAGCTAGGATTCTTAGTCCCTCATAGGTGTTTGTTGTCTGAAACTTCTAGTTTGGGATGAGTAGTTGGCTATTTCAGGCTTTTCTGAGCTAAGGTTTCTTAGTATTTCGTAGGTGAATGTTGTCTGAAACTTATAATTTGGGATATGTAAATTACTATTTTGGGCTTTTCTGAGTTGGATTTCTTAGTCTTTCATAGGTATTTGTTGTCTGAAACCTATGATTTGGGATGGGTGGTTTGCTATTTTTGACTTTTCTGAGCTGGATTTCTTACCCTTTCATAGGTGTGTTTTGTCAGAAAATTATGATATGGGATGTGTAGTTTGCTAGTTGGACTTTTTAGACCTAGGATTTTTAGTCTCTCATAGACGTCTGTTGCCTGAAACCTATAGTTTGGGATGAATAGTTTGCTATTTCAGGCTTTTTTGAGCTAGGTTTCTTTATGTTTCGTTGGAGTGTATTTCCTGAAACTTATGATTAGGGCCATATATATCACTATTTAAGCATTTATTGAGCTAGATTTCTTATTCTTTCATTGATTTATGTTGCCTGAAACAAATGATTCGTGATGGGTGAATTGCTATTTTTGACTTTTCTTAGCTGGATTTCTTAGCCGTTCATAGGTGAGTGTTGTCTGAAACTTATGATTTGGGATGGTTAATTTGCTATTTCCGGCTTTCATTAGCTAGGTTTCTTAGCCTTTCATAGGTGTGTGTTGTCAGAAAATTATGATTTGGGATGTAGAATTTGCTATTTGGACTTTTCAGAGCTAGGATTCTTAGTCCATCATAGGTATGTTTTGTCTGAAATCTATAGTTTGGGATTAGTAGTTTGCTATTTCATTCTTTTATGAGCTAGGTTTCTTAGCCTTTCGTAGGTGTGTGTTGACTGAAACTTATGATTTGGGATATGTAAATTAGTATTTCGGGCTTTTCTAAGCCAGATTTCTTAGTCTTTCGTTGGTGTGTTTTGTCTGAAACCTATGATTTGAGATGTGTAGGCTGCTAGTTTTTGACTTTTCTGAGCTGGATTTCTTAGCCTTTCATAGGTGTGTGTTGACTGAAACCTATGATTTGGGATGAGTTGTTTGGTATTTTTGACTTTTCTGAGCTAGATTTCTTAGCCTTTCATAGGTGTGTGTTGTCAGAATATTATGATTTGGGATGTTTAGTTTTCTTTTTGGGCTTTTCAGAGCTAGGGTTCTTACTCTCTCGTAGGCGTTTGTTGTCTGAAACTTCTAGTTAGGGAGGAATAGTTTGCTATTTCAGGCTTTTCTGAGCTAAGGTTTCCTAGTATTTCGTAGGTGAATGTTGTCTGAAACTTATGATTTGGGATATGTAAATTACTATTTCGGGCTTTTCTAAGCTAGATTTCTTAGTCTTTCGTTGGTGTGTGTGTTTTCTGAAACCTATGATTTGGGATGGGTGGATTGCTATTTTGACTATGGATTTCTTAGCCTTTCATAGGTGTTTGTGGTCTGAAAACTATGATTTGGAATGGTTAATTTGCTATTTTTGACTTATCTGAGCTAGGTTTCTTTGCCTTTTTTAGGTGTGTGTGGTGTCAGAAAATTATGATTTGGGATTTGTAGTTTGCTTTTTGGACTTTTTGGAGCTAGGATTTTTAGTCCCTCATAGGTGTTGGTTGTCTGAAACCTATAGTTTGAGATGAGTAGTTTGCTATTTCAGGCTTTTCTGAGCTAAGGTTTCTTAGTATTTCGTAGGTGTGTGTTGTCTGAAACTTATGATTTGAGGTGTGTAATTTGCCATTTCCAACTTTTCATAACCAGATTTCTTAGTCTTTCGTAGGTGTGTGTTGTCTGAAACCTATGATTTGGGATGTGTGGGTTGCTATTTTTTGACTTTTCTGAGCTGGATTTCTAAACCTTTCGTAGGGGTGTGTTGACTGAAACCTATGATTTGGGAATGAGTGGTTTGCTATTTTTGACTTTTCTGAGCTAGATTTCTTAGCCTTTCATAGGTGTGTGCTTTCAGAAAATTAAGATTTGGGAGGTGTTGTTTGCTTTTTGAACTTTTCAGAGCTAGGATTCTTAGTCCCTCATAGGTGTTTGTTGTCTTAAACTTCTAGTTTGGGATGAGTAGTTGTCTATTTCAGGCTTTTCTGAGCTAAGGTTTCTTAGTATTTCCTAGGTGAAAGTTGTCTGAAATTTATAGTTTGGGTTATGTAAATTACAATTTCGGGCTTTTCTGAGTTGGATTTCTTAGTCTTTCATAGGTAAGTGTAGTCTGAAATCTTTGATTTGGGATGGGTGGTTTGCTATTTTTGACTTTTTTGAGCTGGATTTCTTACCCTTTCATAGGTGTGTGTTGTCAGAAGATTATGATTTGAGATGTTTAGTTTGCTAGTTGGACTTTTTAGGGCTAGGATTCTTAGTCTCTCATAGACGTCTGTTGTCTGAAACCTATAGTTTGGGATGAATAGTTTGCTATTTCAGGCTTTTATGAGCTAGGTTTCCCAGTATTTCGTAGGTGTGTGTTATCTGAAACTTATGATTTGGGATATGTAAATTACTATTTCGGGCTTTTCTGAGCTAGATTTCTTAGTCTTTCGTTGATGCGTGTTGTCTGAAACCTATGATTTGAGATGGGTGGATTGCTATTTTTGACCTTTTTGAGCTGGATTTCTTAGCCGTTCATAGGTGAGTGTTGTTTGAAGCTTATGATTTGGGATGGTTAATTTGCTATTTCCGGCTTTTATTAGCTAGGTTTCTTAGCCTTTCATAGGTGTGTGTTGTCAGAAAATTACGATTTGGGATGTCTAATTTGCTATTTGGACTTTTCAGGGCTAGGATTCTTAGTCCATCATAAGTGTTTGTTGTCTGAAACCTGTTATTTGGGATGAGTAGTTTGCTATTTCAGGCTTTTATGAGCTAGGTTTCTTAGCCTTTCGTAGGTGTGTGCTGTCAGAAAATTATGATTTGGGATGTGTAGTTTTCTTTTTGGACTTTTCAGAGCTAGGATTCTTAGTCTCTCATAGGCGTTTGTTGTCTGAAACTTCTAGTTAGGGAGGAATAGTCTGCTATTTCAGGCTTTTCTGAACTAAGGTTTCCTAGTATTTCGTAGGTGAATGTTGTCTGAAACTTATGATTTGGGATATGTAAATTAATATTTCGGGCTTTTCTAAGCTAGATTTCTTAGTCTTTCGTCGGTGTGTGTTGTCTGAAACCTATGATTTGTGATGGGTGTATTGCTATTTTGACTATGGACTTCTTAGCCTTTCATAGGTGTGTGTGGTCTGAAAACTATGATTTGGAATGGTTAATTTGCTATTTTTGACTTATCTGAGCTAGGTTTCTTAGCCTTTCTTAGGTGTGTGCTGTCAATGTTGAATGTTGTCTGAAACTGATGATTTGGGATATGTAAATTACTATTTCGGCTTTTCTAAGCTAGATTTCTTAGTCTTTTGCTGGTGTGTGTTGTCTGAAACCTATGATTTGGGATGGGTGGATTGCTATTTTCGACTTTTCTGAGCTGGATTTCTTAGCCTTTCATAGGTGAATGTTGTCTGAAACCCATGATTTGGGATGGTTAATTTGCTATTTTTGACTGTTCTGAGCTAAGTTTCTTAGCCTTCATAGGTGTGTGTTGTCAGAAAATTATGATTTGGGATTTGTAGTTTGCTTTTTGGACTTTTCAGAGCTAGGATTCTTAGTCCCTCATTGGTGTTTGTTGTCTGAAACCTATAGTTTGGGATGAGTAGTTTGCTATTTCAGGCTTTTCTGAGCTAAGGTTTCATAGTATTTCGTAGGTGTGTGTTGCCTGAAACTTATGATTTGAGGTGTGTAATTTGTTATTTCCGACCTTTCATAGCCAGATTTCTTAGTCTTTCGTAGGTGGGTGTTGTCTGAAACCTATGATTTGGGATGTGTGGATTGCTATTTTTTGACTTTTCTGAGCTGGATTTCTTAGCCTTTCATAGGTGTTTTTTGTCTGAAACCTATGATTTATAATGAGTGGTTTGCTATTTTTGACTTTTCTTAGCTAGGTTTCTTAGCCTTTCATAGGTGTTTGCTTTTAGAAAATTATGATGTGGGTGGTGCAGTTTGCTTTTTGGACTCTTCAGAGCTAGGATTCTTAGTCTCTCATAGTTGTTTGTTGTCTTAAACTTTTAGTTTGGGATGAATAGTTTGCTATTTCAGGCTTTTCTGAGCTAAGGTTTCATAGTATTTCGTAGGTGAATATTGTCCGAAACTTATGATTTGGGATATGTAAATTACTATTTCGGCTTTTCTAAGCTAGGTTTCTTAGTCTTTCGTTGGTGTGTGTTGTCTGAAACCTATGATTTGGGATGGATGGATTGCTATTTTCGACTTTTCTGAGCTGGATTTCTTAGCCTTTCATAGGGGTGTGTTGTCTGAAACCTATGATTTGGGGATGGTTAATTTGCTATTTTTTACTTTTCTGAGCTAGGTGTCTTAGCCCTTCATAGGTGTGTGCTGTCAGAAAATTATGATTTGGGATTTGTAGTTTGCTTTTTGCGCTTTTCAGAGCTAGGATTCTTAGTCCCTCATAGGTATTTGTTGTTTGAAACCTATAGTTTGGGATGAGTACTTTGCTATTTCAGGCTTTTCTGAACTAAGGTTTCTTACTATTTCGTTGGTGTGTGTTGCCTGAAACTTGTGATTTTAGGTGTGTAATTTGCTATTTCCGACTTTTCATAGCCAGATTTCTTTGTCTTTCGTAGGTGTGTGTTGTCTGAAACCTATGATTTGGGATGTATGGGTTGCTATTGTTTGACTTTCCTGAGCTGGATTTCTTAGCCCTTTGTAGGTATGTGTTGATTGAAACCTATGATTTAGGATGAGTGGTTTGCTATTTTTGACTTTTCTGAGCTAGATTTCTTAGCCTTTCATAGATTTGTGTTGTCAAAAAATTATGATTTGGGATGTGTAGTTTGCTTTTTGGACTTTTCAGAGCTAGGATTCTTAGTCTCTCATAGGCGTTTGTTGTCTGAAACTTCTAGTTTGGGATGAGTAGTTGGCTATTTCAGGCTTTTCTGAACTAAGGTTTCCTAGTATTTCGTAGGTGAATGTTGTCTGAAACTTATGATTTGGGATATTTAAATTACTATTTCGGGCTTTTCTAAGCTAGATTTCATAGTCTTTCCTTTGTGTCTGTTGTCTGAAACTAATGATTTGGGATATGTGGGTTGCTATTTTTTTACTTTTATGAGCTGGTTTTCTTAGACTTTCATAGGTGTGTGTTGACGAAAACATATGATTTGGGATGTGTAGTTTGCTATTTTTGACTTTTCTGAGCTAGATTTCTTAGCCTTTCATAGGTGCGTGCTGTCAGAAAATTATGATTTGGGATTTGTAGTTTACTTTTTGGACTTTTCAAAGCTAGTATTCTTAGTC
This sequence comes from Artemia sp. Qi Xiang Cuo, assembly GCF_049724085.1. Taxonomy (NCBI): domain Eukaryota; kingdom Metazoa; phylum Arthropoda; class Branchiopoda; order Anostraca; family Artemiidae; genus Artemia; species Artemia sp. Qi Xiang Cuo. Next base: position 52,928,375 of record NC_142804.1, on the reverse strand, counting down.
CGTCATAGGTGTTTGTTGTCTGAAACCAACAGTTTTGGATGGGTGGTTTGCTATTTCAGGCTTTTCTGAGCTAAGGTTTCTTAGTATTTCGTAGGTGTGTGTTATCTGAAACTTATGATTTGAGGTGTGTAATTTGCTATTTCCGACATGATCAATTCTATTTCCCCAAAATAATATAAAAATTTTCCACTTCAGTTCAGATTTTTCTCAAAGAGATGAAAAAATTTAAAATACTGTTCCAAATTTTTCAAAGAAGATATAAAAGTACAAGTTCTCTTCTGAATTTTACCAAAGAACACAATTCAATTCTAATTTCTCCAGAGAAAATAAAAAGCTTCCGCTTCAGCTTTAAGTTCACCAAGACAAAAAATTTAAAGTTTAGTTCAAATTTTTCCGTTGAAGATAGGAAAAGTTATACTACGATTTGTGATTATTATCCATGAAGATAAAAAGTTTCAATTTAATTCTAAATTTTCATAAATTCAGTACCGACTTTTCTCAAAGAGATGAAAAAATTTTAAGTTCTGTTCCAAATTTTTCATAGAAAATAGGAAAAGTTACACTTTGATCGTGAATATTCAAGATCTCTTCTGAATTTTACCATAGAACATAATTCAATTCTAATTTCTCTTGAGAAAATAAAAAGCTTCCACTTCAGTTTTAGGTTCACCAAGACACAAAATATTTAAAGTTCAGTCCTAAATTTTTTCCATAGAAGATATGAAAAGTTATACTATGACTGTGATTATTTTCCATGAAGATAAAAATTTTCACTTTAATTCTAAATTTTCTTAAATTCAGTTCCGACTTTTCTCAAAGAGATGAAAAAATTAAAAGTTCTGTTCCAAATATATTCCCGGAAGAAGAAAAGATCAACTTTGATTCTGAATTTCCTCAATGAAAATGAAATAAGTTATCGATCAATTCTATTTCCCCAAAATAATATAAAAATATTCCACTTCAGTTCAGATTTTTCTCAAAGAGATGAAAAAATTTAAAATACTGTTCCAAATTTTTTATAGAAGATAGAAAAGTTCAAGTTCTCTTTTGAATTTTACCAAAGATAACAATTGAATTATAATTTCTCTAGAGAAAAAATGAATCTCCCACTTCAGTTTCTAGTTCACCGAGGCATGAAAAATATACAATCTAGTTCAAATTTTTACGTTGAAGATAAGAAAAGTTATACTATAAATGTGATTATTTTCCATGAAGTTGAAAAATTTCACTTTAATTCTAAATTTTCTTAAATTCAGTACCGACTTTTCTCAAAGAGATGAAAAAATTTTAAGTTCTGTTCCAAATTTTTCATAGAAAATAGGAAAAGTTACACTTTGATCGTGAATATTCAAGATCTCTTCTGAATTTTACCATAGAACATAATTCAATTCTAATTTCTCTTGAGAAAATAAAAAGCTTCCACTTCAGTTTTAGGTTCACCAAGACATAAAAAATTTAAAGTTCAGTTCTAAATTTTTTCCATAGAAGATATGAAAAGTTATACTATGATTGTGATTATTTTCCATGAAGATAAAAAGTTTCACTTTAATTCTAAATTTTCATAAATTCAGTTCCGACTTTTCTCAAAGAGATGAAAAAATTTTAAGTTCTGTTCCAAATTTTTCATAGAAAATAGGAAAAGTTACACTTTGATCGTGAATATTCAAGATCTCTTCTGAATTTTACCATAGAACATAATTCAATTCTAATTTCTCTTGAGAAAATAAAAAGCTTCCACTTCAGTTTTAGGTTCACCAAAACACAAAAAATTTAAAGTTCAGTCCTAAATTTTTTCCATAGAAGATATGAAAAGTTATACTATGACTGTGATTATTTTCCATGAAGATAAAAATTTTCACTTTAATTCTAAATTTTCTTAAATTCAGTTCCAACTTTTCTCAAAGAGATGAAAAAATTTAAAGTTCTGTTCCAAATATTTTCACGGAAGAAGAAAAGTACAACTTCGATTCTGAATTTTCTCAATGAAAATGAAATAAGTTATCGATCAATTCTATTTCTCCAAAATAATATAAAAATTTTCCACTTCAGTTCAGGTTTATCTCAAAGAGATGAAAAAATTTAAAATACTGTTCCAAATTTTTTATAGAAGATAGAAAAGTTCAAGTTCCCTTTTGAATTTTACCAAAGATAACAATTGAATTATAATTTCTCTAGAGAAAATAAGAATCTTCCACTTCAGTTTCAAGTTCACCGAGACATAAAAAATTTAAAGTTCAGTTCTAAATTTTTCCGTAAAAGATAGGAAAAGTTATATTATGATTGTGATTATTTTCCATGAAGATAAAAAGTTTCACTTTAATTATAAATTTTCTTAAATTAAGTTCCGACTTTTCTCAAAGAGATGAAAAAATTTAAATTTCTATTCCAAATTTTTCATAGAAGAAAGGAAAAGTTATACTTTGATTGTGAGTATTCTCCATGAAGATATGGAGCTCCACTTTAATTCTGGCTCCACTTTAATTCTGAGTTTTCTCGAATTTCTCCATGTTTAAGTTAGGTTAGGTTAACTTATCATGAGCGCTCATGATAAGCTAAGCTAACGTAACTTAAACATGGTAAAAAGATTAAATTAGGTTAGGTTAGGCTAGATTAAGTTAGGTTAGATTAGGTTAGGTTAAGTTAGGTTAGGTTAAGTTAGGTTAAGTTAGGTTAAGTTAGGTTAGGTTAAGTTAGGTTAGATTAAGTTAGGCTAGGTCTGGTTAGCCTACGTACGCGCGCGTACGTAGGCTAACCAGACCTAACCTAACTTAGCCTAACCTAACTTAATCTAACCTAACCTAACTTAACCTAACTTAATCTAACTTAACCTAACTTAACCTAACCTAACTTAATCCAACCTAACCTAACTTAATCTAACCTAATCTAACCTAACCTAACTTAATCTAGCCTACATTAACCTAATTTAATCTTTTTACCATGTTTTACTGAACTTTAAATTTTTTATTGGGGAAATTAGAATTGAATTGTGTTCTTTGGTAAAATTCAGAATAGAACTTGAATATTCACGATCAAAGTATAACTTTTCCATCTTCTATTAAAAATTTGGAACAGAACTTTAAATTTCTTCATCTCTTTGAGAAAAAAATCTGAATTGAAGTGGAAATTTTTATATTATTTTGAGAAAATAGATTTGATCAATAACTTATTTCATTTTCATTGAGAAAATTTAGAGTTGAAGTTGAACTTTTCTACTTACGGGACAATATTTGGAATAGAACTTTAAATTGTTTCATCTCTTTGAGAAAGGTTGGAATTGAAGAAAATTTAGAATTAAAGTGAAACTTTTTATCTTCATGGAAAATAATCACAATCATAATATAACTTTTCCTATCTTCTACGGAAAAATTTAGAAGTGAACTTTAAATTTTTTATGTCTTGGTGAACTTGAAACTGAACTGGAAGATTCTTATTTTCTCTAGAGAAATTATAATTGAATTGTGTTCATTGGTAAAATTCAAAAGGGAACTTGAACTTTTCTATCTTCTATAAAAAATTTGGGTCAGTATTTTAAATTTTTTCATCTCTTTGAGAAAAATCTGAACTGAAGTGGAAAATTTTTATATTATTTTGGGGAAATAGAATTGATCGATAATTTATTTCATTTTAATTGAGAAAATTCAGAATCGAAGTTGTACTTTTCTTCTCCCGGGAAAATATTTGGAACAGACCTTTTAATTTTTTCATCTCTTTGAGAAAAGTTGGAACTGAATTTAAGAAAATTTAGAATTAAAGTGAAAATTTTTATCTTCTTAGAAAATAATCACAGTCATAGTAAAACTTTTCATATCTTCTATGGAAAAAATTTAGAACTGAACTTTAAATTTTTTATGTCTTGGTGGACCTAAAATTGAAGTGGAAGCTTTTTATTCTCTCTGGAGAAATTAGAATTGAATTATGTTCTTTGGTAAAATTCAGAAGAGATCTTGAATATTCACGATCAAAGCATAACTTTTCCTATTTTCTATGAAAAATTTGGAACAGAACTTAAATTTTTTTCATCTCTTTGAGAAAAGTCGGTACTGAATTTATGAAAATTTAGAATTAAAGTGAAACTTTTTATCTTCTTGGAAAATAATCACAAATCGTAGTATAGCTTTTCCTATCTTCTACGGAAAAATTTGAACTAAACTTTAATATTTTTTGTCTTGGTGAACTTAAAGCTGAAGTGGAGGCTTTTTATTTCCTCTTTATACGAAGTGATTTGATTTTGGTCTTTGGTTGAATTCAGTGGGGATAATGAGCTTCTTTGAGGTCATTGAGAAATTCGGAGCATAGCTCTAGCTATGGCTCGCTAATTGAGAAAAATACGAACGGGAGTAGAATCTTTTTATATTATTTTGAAGGTTAAAATGTTATCAGGAAGGGAAAATAACATTTAACACAACAAATAATAAGTTTCAAATAACACACACCTACGAAATACTAAGAAACCTTAGCTCAGAAAAGCCTGAAATAGCCAACAACTCATCCGAAACTGTTGGTTTCAGACAACAAACACCTATGATGGACTAAGAATCCTAGCTCTGAAAAGTCCAAAAAGCAAAGTACAAATCCCAAATCATAATTTTCTGACAGCACAAAACTATGAAAGGCTATGAAATATAGCTCATAAAAGTCAAAAATAGCAAACCACTCATCCCAAATCATAGGTTTCAATCAACACACACCTTTGAAAGGCTAAGAAATCCATGTCAGAAAAGTCAAAAAATAGCAGTCCACACATCCCAAATCAAAGGTTTCAGACATCATACATCCACGAAAGACTATGAAATCTAGCTCAGAAAAGCCCGAAATAGTAATTTACATATCCCAAATCATAAGTTTCAGACAACATTCATCTAGGAAATACTAAGAAACCTTTGCTCAGAAAAGCCTGAAATAGCCAACTACTCATCCAAAACTAGAAGTTTCAGACAACAAACACCTATGAGGGACTAAGAATCCTAGCTCTGAAAAGTCCAAAAAGCAAACTACACATCCCAAATCATAATTTTCTGAAAGCACACACCTATGAAAGGCTAAGAAATCTAGCTCAGAAAAGTCAAAAATAGAAAACCATTCATCCTAAATCATAGGTTTCAGTCAACATATACCTACAAAGGGCTAAGAAATCCAGCTCAGAAAAGTCAAAAATAGCAACTCACACATCCCAAATCATAGGTTTCAGACAACACACACCTACGAAAGACAAAGAAATCTGGCTATGAAAAGTCGGAAATAGCAAATTACACACCTAAAATCACAAGTTTCAGGCAACACACACCAACGAAATACTAAGAAACCTTAGCTCAGAAAAGCCTGAAATAGCAAACCACTCATTCCCAAATCATAGGTTTCAGTCAACACACACCTACGAAAGGTTTAGAAGTCCAGCTCAGAAAAGTCCAAAAATAGCAACCCACACATCCCAAATCATAGGTTTCAGACAACACACACCTACGAAAGACTAAGAAATCTGGTTATGAAAAGTCGAAAATGGCAAATTACACACCTCAAATCATAAGTTTCAGACAGCACTCACTTACGAAATACTAAGAAACCTTAGCTCAGAAAAGCCTGAAATAGCAAACTACTCATCTCAAACTATAGGTTTCAGACAACAAATACCTATGAGGGACTAAAAATCCTAGCTCCGAAAAGTCCAAAAAGCAAACTACAAATCCCAAATCATAATTTTCTGAAAGCACACAACTATGAAAGGCTAAGGAACCTAGCTCAGAAAAGTCAAAAATAGCAAATTAACCATTCCAAATCATAGGTTTCAGACGACACACACCTATGAAAGGCTAAGAAATCCAGTTCAGAAAAGTCAAAATAGCAATCCACACATCCCAAATCATAGGTTTCAGACAACACACACCAACGAAAGACTAAGAAATCTAGCCTAGAAAAGCCCGAAATAGTAATTTACATATCCCAAATCATAAGTTTCAGACAACATTCACCTACGAAATACTAGGAAACCTTTGCTCAAAAAAGCCTGAAATAGCAAACTATTCATCCCAAACTAGAAGTTTCAGACAACAAACGCCTATGAGAGACTAAGAATCCCAAATCATAAGATTCAGACAACACACACCTATGAAAGGCTAAGAAAACTAGCTCAGAAAATTCAAAGATAGCAAACAACTCATCCCAAATCATATGTTTCAGTCAACATACACCTATGAAAGGCTAAGAAATCCAGCTCAGAAAAATCAAAAATAGCAACCCACACATCCCAAGTTATAGGATTCAGACAACACACATCAACAAAAGATGGGGCACGGGGAGGGCCTTTGAGGGTTTGTGGAGGGCGTTTGGGGATCAGGGGGGCCCTTTGGGAGCCCGGGGGATCTTTTGGGACCGGGGGCTGCGTTGGGGGTTGGGGTGGGGTATGAGGACCCTTTGGGGTTGGGGTAGAGGACCTCACAACACTGTTCAAATGGAACTTGTGTATTATAACGACCACAGAGTAGCACCCTCAAATCCTCTTCTAAAATCATCTTTTAAAATGTCTAACTGTTTTGCCGAAATAATTCCATAAAATGTCTAAAACGCTTTCGCCCAAATAATCCCTAAACGGAATTTCAGCGTGTTCCTTTTGTTTTTGGCATATCTGCGCTGACACATTTCAAATTATTTGGAAACCCTTTCGTGAATCAATCTCTTAATTGCTAAGATCAAAACATTCACCCGGAAACAATTCTCTTGGTAGAACTCCAAAGACATTAATAGACATTCGCTCGGGAATTCGCTCCTCCCACTTATTTCTGCATAAGCGGGTTAATCTGTTTCCGTCAATCAATGAGAAATGGTTACAAAGTGCATTATCCGTAATAGCGGGTTTCCACTTATTTTCGATTATTTCTATTATAACTGTAAGTTTCGCGTCCAAGAGGGTTACAAAGTGCATTATTCGTAATAGCGGGTTTCCATTTATTTCTATTATAACTGTAAGTTTTGTGTCCAAGGGAAATCAGACTTGTCTACCCGTGAAAAGATCTAATGCCGCTCATGTTTATATCTGCAAAAACGTTCTCTGGAGCACTCGCAACTCGCTCTGGGTTTTTATAATGGGTGAGATAGGGAATGATCATACTGTTAATTCTATAAACTGTGCTTAGAGGTCGATCACTGTTCTATTCTTCCAGAATTTTTAATGATTTCTGGAATTTCCCAGAAAATAAAATTGGGTTCTCCAAAACCTCCCCAAAAATTAACGCTAGAAAAGATATAGGGAAGATATCAGAATCTTTTTTTTCGAAAAAATTTGGGGAAATCCTGGAAAATTTGTGTATGTTGCAAGTAATGAGCTGAGTGTTCATTATTCAGCTTCAAAATATAGAATTCTCGATTTTGTTAGTAGAGTTACCTTATTGACTCCGGTACCCACACCATATTTGGGCATAGAGTCCCTAGGGAGAACACGTGGTTAATGGTGTCAATGACCTCTTTCTCCAAGGGTGCTGTTGTTTTTGGCACGCTAGGGGAGAATGTTATGATCCAGAAAAGAGTATTTGTTGTTGTTGTTTTTGGCCAAGTGCCCGTTAGGGGAGAATGTTATGATCCAGAAATTGTTTCTGGGGAAGTTAATTAATGTCTGACAGATGACGTCAATTTAATTATTGTCTTTGGAGCTGGACCAGAATTGTTTCCGGTGCAAAGTTTAGATCACACGTGACAGATGATGTCATGATGGATTAATTTGACACGAAAGGAGAATTAATTGTTGTTTCTAAGAGGAATTATTGATTAACGAAAGGGGAATTAATTTGTTGTTTCTAAAGAGAATTGTTCCCGAGCGAATGTCTATTAATGTCTTTTGAGTTCTACAAAGAGAATTGTTTCCGGGTGAATGTTTTGATCTTAGCAATGAAGAGATTGATTCACGAAAGAGTTTCCAAATAATTTGAAATGTGTCAGCGCAGAGATGCCAAAAACAAAAGGAATACGCTGAAATTACGTTTAGGGATTCTTTGGGCGAAAGCGTTTTAGACATTTTATGGAATTATTTCGGCAAAACAGTTAGAGACATTTTAAAAGATGATTTAAAAGATGATTTTAGAAGAGGATTTGAGGGTGCAACTCTGTGGTCGTTATAATCCACAAGTTCCATTTGAACAGTGTTGTGAGGTCCTCTACCCCAACCCCAAAGGGTCCCCATACCCCACCCCAACCCCAAACGAAGCACCCGGTCCCCAAAGATCCCCCGGACTCCCAAAGGGCCCCCGGATCCCCAAACGCCCTCCCCACACCCTCAAAGGCCTCCCCGTACCCCAACTTTCGTTGATGTGTGTTGTCTGAATCCTATGTCTTGGGAGGTGTGGGGTGCTATTTTTGATTTTTCTGAGCTCGTTTTCTTAGCCTTTCATAGGTGTATGTTGACTGAAAGCTATGATTTGGGAATGAGTGGTTTGCTATTTTTGACTTTTCTGAGCTAGATTTCTTAGCCTTTCATAGGTGTGTGTTGTCAGAATATTATGATTTGGGATGTGTAGTTTGCTTTTTGGGCTTTTCAGAGCTATGATTCTTACTCTCTTGTAGGCCTTTGTTGTCTGAAACTTCTAGTTAGGGATGAATAGTTTGCTATTTCAGGCCTTTCTGAGCTAAGGTTTCCTAGTATTTCCTAGGTGAATGTAGTCTGAAACTTATGATTTGAGATATGTAAATTACTATTTCGGGCTTTTCTAAGCTAGATTTCTTAGTCTTTCGATGGTGTGTGTTGTCTGAAATCTGTTTGGGATTGGTGGATTGCTATTTTGACTTTTCTGAACTGGATTTCTTAGCCTTTCATAGGTGTGTTTGCTCTGAAACCTATGATTTGGAATGGTTAATTTGCTATTTTTTACTTTTCTGAGCTAGGTTCCTTAGCCTTTCATAGGTGTGTGCTTTCAGAAAATTATGATTTGGGATTTGTAGTTTGCTTTTTGGACTTTTCGGAGCTAGGATTTTTAGTCCCTCATAGGTGTTTGTTGTCTGAAACCTATAGTTTGAGATGAGTAGTTTGCTATTTCAGGCCTTTCTGAGCTAAGGTTTCTTAGTATTTCGTTGGTGTGTGTTGTCTGAAACTTATGATTTGAGGTGTGTAATTTGCCATTTCCGACTTTTCATAACCAGATTTCTTAGTCTTTCGTAGGTGTGTGTTGTCTGAAACCTATGATTTGGGATGTGTGGTTTGCTATTTTTTGACTTTTCTGAGCTGGATTTCTAAACCTTTCGTACGTGTGTGTTGACTGAAACCTATGATTTGGGATTGAGTGGTTTGCTATTTTTGACTTTTTTGAGCTAGATTTCTTAGCCTTTCTTAGGGGTGTGTTGTCTGAAACCTATGATTTGGGAATGAGTGGTTTGCTATTTTTCACTTTTCTGAGATAGATTTCTTAGCCTTTCATAGGTGTGTGCTTTCAGAAAATTAAGATTTGGGAGGTTTTGTTTGCTTTTCTAACTTTTCAGAGCTAGGATTCTTAGTCACTCATAGGTGTTTGTTGTCTGAAACTTATAGTTTGGAATGAGTAGTTGGCTATTTCAGGCTTTTCTGAGCTAAGGTTTCTTAGTATTTCGTAGGTGAATGTTGTCTGAAACTTATGATTTGGGATATGTAAATTACTATTTCGGGCTTTTCTGAGTTGGATTTCTTAGTCTTTCATAGGTGTGTCTTTTCTGACAACCTTATCGTGGGACGGGCAGTTTGCTATTTTTGACTTTTCTTTGCTTGATTGCTTAGCCTTTAATAGGTATTGGCTGTCAGAAAATTATAATTTTGGATGTATAGCTTGCAAGTTGGATTTTTCAGATCTACGATTCTTAGTCCCTCATAGACGTTTGTTGTCTGAAACCTATAGTTTGGGATTAATAGTTTGCTATTTCAGGCTTTTTTGAGCTAGGTTTCCTAGTATTTCGTAGGTGTGTGTTTTCTGAAACTTATGATTTGGGATATGTAAATTACTATTTCGGGCTTTTCTGAGCTAGATGTCTTAGTCTTTTGTTGATGTTTGTTGTCTGAAACCTATGATTTGGGATGGGTGGATTGCTATTTTGGACATTTCTGAGCTGGATTTCTGAGCCGTTCATAGGTGAGTGTTGTCTGAAACTTATGATTTAGGATGGTTAATTTGCTATTTCCGGCTTTCATTAGATATGTTTCTTAGCCTTTCATAGGTGTGTGTTGTCAGAGAATTACGATTTGGGATGTAGAATTTGCTATTTGGACTTTTCTGAGCTAGGATACATAGTCTATCATAGGTGTTTGTTCTCTGAAATCTGTTGTTTGGGATTAGTAGTTTGCTATTTCAGGCTTTTATTAGCTTGGTTTCTTAGCCTTTCGTAGGTGTGTGTTGTCTGAAACCTATGATTTGGGATATGTAAATTAGTATTTTGGGCTTTTCTAAGCCAGATTTTTTAGTCTTTCGTTGGTGTGTGTTGTCTGAAACCTATGATTTGAGATGGGTGGGTTGCTATTTTTGACTTTTCTGAGCTGGATTTCTTAGCCTTTCATAGGTGTGTTTTGACTGAAACCTATGATTTGGGATGAGTTGTTTGCTATTTTTGACTTTTCTGAGCTAGATTTCTTAGCCTTTCATAGATGTGTGTTGTCAGAAAATTATTAGTCTTTCGTTGGTGTGTGTTGTCTGAAACCTATGATTTGGGATGGGTGGATTGCTATTTTTTACTTCTCTGGGCTGGATTTCTTAGCCTTTCATAGGTGTGTGTTGTCTGAAAACTATGATTTGGGATGGTTAATTTGCTATTTTTGACTTTTCTGAGCTAGGCTTCTTAGCCTTTCATAGGTGTGTTGTCTAAAACATATGATTTGGGATGGTTAATTTGCTATTTTTGACTTTTCTGATCTAGGTTTTTTATCATTTCATAGGTGTGTGCTGTCAGCAAATTATGATTTGGGATGTGTAGTTTGCTTTTTGGACTTTTCAGAGCTAGGATTCTTAGTACCTCATAGGTGTTTGTTGTCTGAAAACTATAGTTTGGGATGAGTAGTTTGCTATTTAAGTCTTTTCTTAGCTAAGTTTTATTAGTATTTCGTGTGTGTTTGTTGCCTGAAACTTATGATTTGAGGTGTGTAATTTGCTATTTCCGACCTTTCATAGCCAGATTTCTTAGTCTTTCGTAGGTGTGTGTTGTCTGAAACCTATGATTTGGGATGTGTGGATTGCTATTTTTTGACTTTTTTGAGCTGGATTTCTTAGCCTTTCATAGGTGTGTTTTGTCTGAAACCTATGATTTAGGGTGAGTGGTTTGCTATTTTTGACTTTTCTGAGCTAGGTTTCTTTGCCTTTCATAGACATGTGCTTTCAGAAAATTATGATTTGGGTGGTGCAGTTTGCTTTTTGGACTCTTCAGAGCTAGGATTCTTAGTATCTCATAGGCGTTTGTTGTCTGAAACTTCTAGTTTGGGGTGAATAGTTTGCTATTTCAGGCTTTTCTGAGCTAAGGTTTCCTAGTATTTCGTAGGTGAATGTTGTCTGAAACCTATGATTTGGAATATGTAAATTACTATTTCGGGCTTTTCTAAGCTAGATTTTTTAGTCTTTCGTTGGTGTGTGTGTTGTCTGAAACCTATGATTTGGGATGGATGGATTGCTATTTTCGACTTTTTTGAGCTGGATTTCTTAGCCTTTCGTAGGTGTGTGTTGTCTGAAACCTATGATTTGGGTTGCGTGGGTTGCTATTTTTTTAATTGTCTGAGCTGTATTTCTTAGAATAATGTTCGGGTGTGTTGTCTTAAACCTATTTTTTGGGACTTAGTTGCGCTCTATTTTGAATCTCATTATTTAGTTTTAGTATCCTTTAATTGATGCTTGCTTTCAGAAAATTAAGATTTTTGATGGGGAGTTTACTTTTTGAACTTTTCATAACAAGGATTATTATTACTTCTTATGCGTTTGTTGTCTTAAACCTATAGTTTGGGATGAGTAGTTTGCTATTTCATGCTTTTCTGAGCTAAGGTTTCTTAGTATTTTGTAGGTGAATGTTGTCTGAAAGCTACGATTTGGAATATGTAAATTGCTATTTCGGGCTTTTCGGAGTTCTAGTTTTTGGTCTTTCATAGGTCAGTGTTTCCCGAAACCCATTATTTGGGATGGATGGATTGCTGTTCATGACCATTCTGAGCTTGACTTCTTACCCTTTCATAGGTGTGTGTTGTCAGAAAATTATGATTTGGGATGTGTAGTTTGCTAGTTGGACTTTTCAGAGCTAGGATTCTTAGTCTCTCATAGACGTCTGTTGTCTGAAGCCTATAGTTTGGGATGAATAGTTTGCTATTTCAGGCTTTTATGAGCTAGGTTTCCTAGTATTTCGTAGGTGTTTGTTGTCTGAAACTTATGATTTGGGATATGTAAATTACTATTTCGGGCTTTTCTAAGCTATATTTCTTAGTCTTTCGCTGGTGTGTGTTGTCTGAAACCTATGATTTGGGATGGATTGGTATTTTTCACTTTTCTAATCTGGATTTCTTAGTCCTTCATAGGTGTGTGTTGTCTGAAACATATGATTTGGGATGGTTAATTTGCTATTTCCGGCTTTTATTAGCTAGGTTTCTTAGCCTTTCATAGGCGTGTATTGTCAGAGAATTATGACTTGGGATGTTTAGTTGGCTATCTGGACTTTTCTGAGCTAGGATAAATAGTCCATCAAAGGTGTTTGTTCTCTGAAACCTATAGTTTGGGATGAGTAGTTTGCTATTTCAGGCTTTTATGAGCTAGGTTTCTTAGCCTTTCTTAGGTGTGTGGTGACTGAAACTTATGATTTGGGATATGTAAATTAGTATTTCGGGCTTTTCTAAGCCAGATTTCTTAGTCTTTCGTTGGTGTGTGTTGTCTGAAACCTATGATTTGAGATGTGTAGGTTGCTATTTTTTGACTTTTCTGAGCTGGATTTCTTAGCCTTTCATAGGTGTGTGTTGACTGAAACCTATGATTTGGGATGAGTTGTTTGCTATTTTTTACTTTTCTGAGATAGATTACTTATCCTTTCATAGGTGTGTGTTGTCAGAAAATTATGATTTGGGATGTTTAGTTTGCTTTTTGGACTTTTCAGAGCTAGGATTCTTAGTCTCTTTTAGGCGTTTGTTGTCTGAAACTTCTAGTTAGGGATGAATAGTTTGCTATTTCAGGCTTTTCTGAACTAAGGTCTGCTAGTATTTCGTATTTGAATGTTGTCTGAAACTTATGATTTGGGATATGTAAATTACTATTTCGGGCTTTTCTAAGCTAGATTTCTTACTCTTTCGTTGGTGTGTGTTGTCTGAAACCTATGATTTGGGATTGGTGGATTGCTATTTTGACTTTTCTGAACTGGATTTCTTAGCCTTTCATAGGTGTGTGTGCTCTGAAACCTATGATTTGGAATGGTTAATTTGCTATTTTTGACTTTTCTGAGCTAGGTTTCTTAGCCTTTCATAGGGGTGTGTTGTCTGAAAATTATGATTTGGGATTTGTAGTTTGCTTTTTGGACTTTTCGGAGCTAGGATTCTTAGTCCCTCATAGGTGTTTGTGGTCTGAAACCTATAGTTTAGATGAGTAGTTTGCTATTTCAGGCTTTTCTGAGCTAAGGTTTCGTAGTATTTCGTAGGTGTGTGTTGTCTGAAACTTATGATTTGAGGTGTGTAATCTGCCATTTCCAACTTTTCATAACCAGATTTCTCAGTCTTTCGTAGGTGTGTGTTGTCTGAAACCTATGATTTGGGATATGTAAATTACTATTTCGGGCTTTTCTGAGCTAGATTTCTTAGTCTTTCGTTGATGTTTGTTGTCTGAAACCTATGATTTGGGATGTGTAGTTTGCTTTTTGGACTTTTCAGAGCTAGGACTCTTAGTCTCTCATAGGCGTTTGTTGTCTGAAACTTCTAGTTTGAGATGAATAGTTTGCTATTTCAGGCTTTTCTGAACTAAGGTTCCTAGTATTTCGTAGGTGAATGTTGTCTGAAACTTAAGATTTGGGGTAAGTAAATTACTATTTCGGGCTTTTCTGAGTTAGATTTCTTAGTCTTTCGTTGGTGTGTTTTGTCTGAAACCTATGATTTGGGATGGGTGGATTGCTATTTTTACTTCTCTGGGCTGGATTTCTTAGCCTTTCATAGGTGTGTGTTGTCTGAAACCTATGATTTGGGATGGTTTTTTTGCTATTTTTGACTTTTCTGAGATAGTATTCTTAGAATTTCATAGGTTTGTGTTGTCTTAAACATATGATTTGGGATGGTTAATTTGCTATTTTTGACTTTTCTGAGCTAGTTTTCTTAGCCTTTCATAGGTGTGTACTGTCAGAAAATCATGATTTGGGATTTGTAGTTTGCTTTTCGGACTTTTAAGAGCTAGGATTCTTAGTCGCTCGTAGGTGTTTGTTGTCTGAAACCTATAGTTTGGGATGAGTAGTTTGCTATTTCAGGCTTTTCTGAGCTAAGGTTTATTAGTATTTCGTATGTGTTTGTTGCCTGAAACTTATGATTTGAGGTGTGTAACCTATGATTTAGGATGAGTGGTTTGCTATTTTTGACTTTTCTGAGCTAGATTTCTTAGCCTTTCATAGGTGTGTGCTTTCAGAAAATTATGATTTGGGGTGTGCAGTTTGCTTTTTGGACTTTTCAGAGCTAGGATTCTTAGTATCTCATAGGCGTTTGTTGTCTGAAACTTTTAGTTTGGGATTAATAGTTTGCTATTTCAGGCTTTTCTAAGCTAAGGTTTACTAGTATTTCGTTGGTGAATGCTGTCTGAAAATTATGATTTGGGATATGTAAATTACTATTTCGGGCTTTTCTAAGCTAGATTTCTTAGTCTTTCGTTGGTGTGTGTTGTCTGAAACCTATGATTTGGGATGGATGGATTGCTATTTTTGACTTTTCTGAGCTGGATTTCTTAGCCTTTCATAGGTGTGTGTTGTCTGAAACCTATGATTTGGGATGTGTGGGTTGCTATTTTTGACTTTTCTGAGCTGGATTTCTTACCCTTTTGTAGGTGTGTGTTGACTGAAACCTATGATTTGGGAATGAGTGGTTTGCTATTTTTGACTTTTCTGAGCTAGATTTCTTAGCCTTTCATAGGTGTGTGCTTTCAGAAAATTATGATTTGGGAGGTGTTGAATTGAATTTATCAAGTATTTTGGGCAATAGGTTGCATCAAGACTGGGCTGGGTAATTGTAGACAGAGAAAAGCCAAGACCTATAGTCCAAGTAACGTCTGCGGGGAAAGAAGACCCTGTTGAGGGTATAACATGTTCGGCACGCTGGGTTCTCATGACATATCTCAAACTTTTGAGATATGTTTCAGTTTAGACACTGTGCGGCTTCTGCCCGTCAGATCAGGCGGTTTCCCTGATCTCCTGTTCGGCACGGTGGGTAAAAAAGCGTCTCCAGTCACTTTCCCAATAGTATCTATTCATCTCTGCGCTGACACATTTCAAATTATTTGGAAACCCTTTCGTGAATCAATCTCTTCATTGCTAAGATCAAAACATTCACCCGGAAACAATTCTCTTGGTAGAACTCAAAAGACATTAATAGACATTCGCTCGGGAACAATTCTCTTTAGAAACAACAAATTAATTCCCCTTTCGTTAATCAATAATTCCTCTTAGAAACAACAATTAATTCCCCTTTCGTGTCAAACTAATCAATCATGACATCATCTGTCACGTGTGATCTAGACTTTGCCCCGGAAACAACTCTGGTCGAGCTCCAAAGACACTAATTAACTTGACGTCATCTGTCACGTGTGATCTAAACTTTGCCCCGGAAACAATTCTGGTCGAAATCTAAAGACATTAATCAACTTGACGTCATCTTTCAGACATTAATTAACTTCCCGGGAAAAATTCCTGGATCATAACATTCTCCCCTAGCGGGCACTTGGCCAAAAACAATGACACCACATACTCTTTACTGGATCATAACATTCTCCCCTAGCGTGCCAAAAACAACAGCACCCTTGGAGAAAGAGGTCATTGACACCATTAATCACGTGTTCTCCCTAGGGACTCTATGCCCAAATCTGGTGTGGGTACCGGAGTCAATAAGGCATCTCTACTTTTGTTTTTTTGTTCAAATCCTGTAACAAACAAAATATTCAGAGATCTATCCGGAGCGGTCATGGAAATGGGAGATACGCCATTTATCTTTGAGGTTGATTTCTGCAAATTTATGGAAAGACTAATATCATATCAGGTTATCGTTGGCAAGCATACTGACATTGTAGGATCTGCTTAAAAAAAGCTATCATGGTAGGTAATAAAGAATAAGTGTTTAAATAGAGCCTGTTGGCGTTGGGTCGTGCCAAGTAAAGTTTAAAGGTAGATTCCGACTATAATTAGCAGTAAAAGTTTTTGCTTCATTGCTATGAATCTAAAAGAATTCCAGAATGAAGTTGGAAGTGAGCTCTTTCAATGTTAAAAGTTATAATTTTGAAATTTAAATGAATACTGATAGACTGTGGTTTTACGATGGTTTGCATATTTAAGATATATTTTTTACCAAAAATGTAGTTCGACGGGTTCTTTTAAAAGCTATTGATGAAAAAAAAATCAGATAATTTATCGTGTGTTATTCATAAATTTTTAAACGAGGATGATAATTGTATATTATGCAACATATAAGTCATATAAAGAAATATTTGCACATACAAAATTCTAAATGGTAGAAAAACATACATGCAAACAAGATAAATAAATCTAAACGTACTAGAGAAAGTACCAGTCCCATGAATTAAAAAAAATGAATGTAGTTTTATGAAATGAAATTACCAAATAAAATTCCAATTTGGGAATGCTGGCAATAAAACAGATAGAAGATGCTCATTCCCCCTCCGTCTTATGTGAATAGTCATCTTCGGATCGATGAAAACTTGCTGCGTATAAATAAAACATGAAATAACCCCACATCAGCAGGGTCAAGGTTTCTTCACGCTTCGCTGTAGGATATTTTGCCAACCGTCAGGACATCGACATGTCAGGACATCGACAAAAAGTTTATAAGTTTATAATAGTAACAAGTATGTAATAGTTTAGAAACAAATTTGGTTATATGTTTGCACACCAGGGGGGGTAAAGCATAGCATATATTAAATACGTAACCTAACCTAGGTACCTTTCCCCTCTTAAACCCCTGAAAACTTAAGTTTTAAAATTTTGGATGTTGTGACGGTTGGTGGTTTTGATGGATTTTTTTGTAGATGTTATGACGGATTTTGTGGATGTCCTGACGGTTGGATGTTATGACGCCTTCCCGTTTGCTTATAATGAATGTGAGGATTTTAGACTATGGTTCTTATGAGTTCATGGAAATCTGTATTAACCTGCTGTGAAAGGAATTTAAGCGTGAAAGGGGTACTTATGCATTAGCTGGTACCCAAGCGATATATTGTGCTAAAGGAAACTAGTAAAACGGATATCTGTCAATAGAGAATTGGATCGCAAACCCTGGTTTGTCATTGCATTTAAAATGTTTAAACTATCCGTTTTTGGGGTTTATAGGAAAAACATGTACTTAGGTTAGGTCAGGTTACGTATTTAATATATTCTATGATTTACAACACCCCCCCCCCTAATGTGCAAATATATAGCCCAAATTGATATGTAAACTATTATATTTTTATCATATTTTGTTTTATTTCACTAGCATTAACCAAACTTGACTTCTCGCGTGGGTACCAGCTAATGCATAAGTACCGTGAAAGGTTATACTTAATGTAACGTAACTTAACCACCTTACATAGAAAATTGTGTGTGCAGTGCGAATTCGCATGCCGCTTCCTGTATCCGTTTTTTACCTCTTTAGGACCTGTTATAAAACTGTATGACGTTGTTCTATTTTGTTATTTAACATTCGAGCTCTTTTCGCAAATGCTACTAACAGCTTTTTTGCCAACCTATTTGAATTTTTGTGAACTGCTTGATTTTAAGATGAGAGAACTTTGATGATATACTCATCATTGTTCTTAGACCGCTGATCAGAGCAGAATGATGAAAGACGTTTGAAAAAGAACTCTATAAGATATAAGATCTTAGTGCTAAGATTTCACTTTTAAGCGTTTTTTATCAAACGATGTAAGATCTTGGCACAAAGATGAGTAAAAGTACGGCCCTCAGCACCAGTGGTTGTCAGTAAAAATAGTAAAAAAAAAGTGGTTGCAAGATTAAAATGATGTAAGAAAACAACTTTAATATCTTGAATTGAAAAAAATGTATGTATCATAGAATAGCTTAAAACCTAAGCTAAATATTAATTTATTTATTATTAGAATTATTCAAGATTAAAAATTACAAATTAGATATAGTAAAGAACGAACCGAAGGGAATCAGGCATCAGAGTCACTCAAATATGGCATCATACCCAATATAACATGCTCTTATATATGAAGATAGTTTTTTTGCGAAAAAATGGATTATATTATTAGCATTTTTTTTAATTAGAAAGGCAATATATCTAGCAGCTACCTCTAAAATGAACCATTAAACCGCTCTCTAGGATGTTCTAGTGCCCCGCTTGTAGTGAAGAAAAAATTCGAAAAACTAGTGAAGAAAATAAGAGTACAGCTACTTTACCCCCCATCCGCTACTACTATTTTGTCCAGCTATTAGTCTCCTTTTTAATAAATTGGTAAATTTATATGTATTTAATAGTTTTTATCTCACAAAGCTTAGTTTTAAGGCCGTTTTTTAATATAAAAAGAACAATAAATTTTAAGTTAATAAGTAATTCTGCACTAATGACGTGACACCCCATTATTAAAGATAGTTTCAATTAAAATTTCATATGATGGACGTTTTGTGTTTTTTGGTGGTTTTTTTTATCGATTTAAAATCTATCAGAAAATGAGCAAAAATTCCATACAGTTTTTTTAATTGCAGACCAGTGTCATTACTGGTTTAACGTAACTAAAAGAAAATCATTTTACAAAAATGAATTACGCTATCCTATTTTATTATATTTATACCTTTAGTTGACTTCCTCTAACTGATACCTTTTGTTGACTTTTATATCAATAGAATCCGTGTTTCCTTTTGATACAGTAAATGCCGATTAACTCAATTTTTTTGAAGAACTAAGATTAAATAAAATTTTTTGCTTCAGACACATAGAGATAAAAATAATCAGGCGCAAAGTATTCAAATGCTATTGTTTATTGAAAAATCAGCTTATTGCTTTATAAATGAACCACCCAGTAGGGCATTAGGTTTGTTGCGTAAAACCACTGTCAAGTTACAGAGTTAGTGTCTGCTTATTTTTTATAAGGTCCAGTGTTGCAACAAGGGTGAAATTTTGCACAAGACAAAAGTCCAAATAACTTTGTAACAACCAAAAGAAAAATCGTTAAGAAATTTTGGTTTTCAAGTATGAACACGCCTAAGACAGAACTAGGTTTTCATTTTGATGTCTACTACTTTAAAGACTACCTTAAAAATGGACTATGTACTATACAGATCGGTCAGTGCCTCATGGGAACAGTTTATAGAATTATCCAGTAAGTTTATCGCAGATCATTTCTGGTCTTTATTCTCGGAGCGAACAAAAAGCTCATCCCACTTATTTCTGCATAAGTCGGTTAATCTGTTTCCGTCAATCAATGAGAAATGGTTACAAAGTGCATTATCCGTAATAGCGGGTTTCCACTTATTTTCGATTATTTCTATTATAACTGTAAGTTTCGCGTCCAAGAGGGTTACAAAGTGCATTATTCGTAATAGCGGGTTTCCACTCATTTCGATTATAGCTGTAAGTTTCGTGTCCAAGAGAAATCTTACTTTTCTACCCGTGAAAAGATCTAATGCCGCTTATGTTTATATCTGCAAAAACGTTCTCTGGAGCACTCGCAACTCGCTCTGGGTTTTTATAATGGGTGAGATAGGGAATGATCATACTGCTAATTCTATAAACTGTGCTTAGAGGTCGATCACTGTTCTATTCTTCCAGAATTTTTAATGGTTTCTGGAATTTCCCAGAAAATAAAATTGGGTTCTCCAAAACCTCCCCAAAAATTAACGCTAGAAAAGATATAGGGAAGATATCAGAATCTTTTTTTTTTCGAAAAAATTTGGGGAAATCCTGGAAAATTTGTGTATGTTGCAAGTAATGAGCTGAGTGTTCATTATTCAGCTTCAAAATATAGAATTCTCGATTTTGTTAGTAGAGTTACCTTATTGACTCCGGTACCCACACCATATTTGGGCATAGAGTCCCTAGGGAGAACACGTGATTAATGGGGTCAATGACCTCCTTCTTCTAGGTTGTTGTTGTTTTTGGCACGTTCGAGGAGAATGTTATGATCGAAAAAAGAGCATGTGTTGTTGTTGTTTTTGGACAAGTGCCCGCTAGGGGAGAAGGATATGATCCAGAAATTGTTTCTGGGGAAGTTAATTAATGTCTGACTGATGACGTCAATTTAATTATTGTCTTTGGAGCTGGACCAGAATTGTTTCCGGAGCAAAGTTTAGATCACACGTGACAGATGATGTCATGATGGATTAATTTGACACGAAAGGGGAATTAATTGTTGTTTCTAAGAGGAATTATTGATTAACGAAAGGGGAATTAATTTGTTGTTTCTAAAGAGAATCGTTCCCGAGCGAATGTCTATTAATGTCTTTGGAGCTCTACCAAGAGAATTGTTTCCGGGTAAATGTTTTGATCTTAGCAATGATGAGATTGATTCACGAAAGGGTTTCCAAATAATTTGAAATGTGTTAGCGCAGAGATGCCAAAAACAAAAGGAACACGCTGATATTACGTTTAGGGATTATTTGGGGGAAAGCGTTTTACACATTTTATGGAATTATTTCGGCAAAACAGTTAGAGACATTTTAAAAGATGATTTAAAAGATGATTTTAGAAGAGGATTTGAGGGTGCAACTCTGTGGTCGTTATAATCCACAAGTTCCATTTGAACAGTGTTGTGAGGTCCTCTACCCCAACCCCAAATGGTCCCCATAACCCACCCCAACCCCAAAGGAAGCTCCCGGTCCCCAAAGATCCGCCGGGCTCCCAAAGGGCCCCCCCGATCCCCCAACGCCCTCCCCACACCCTCAAAGGCCCTCCCCCGGCCCCCTCGTTAGGTGTTGTGTGTTGTCTGAAACCTATGATTTGGGCTGTGTGGGTTGCTATTTTTGACTTTTCTGAGCTGGATTTCTTAGCCTTTCATAGGTGTTTGTTGTCTGAACCATATGATTTGGGATGAGTTGTTTGCTATTTTTGTCTTTTCTGAGCTTGATTTATTAGCCTTTCGTAGGTTTGTGCTGTCTGAAACTTATGATTTGGTATGGGTAGTTTGCTTTTTGGACTTTTTAGAGCTAGGGTTTTTACTCTCTTATAGGCCTTTGTTTTCTGAAACTTCTAGTTTGGGATGAATAGGTTGCTATTTCTGGCCTTTCTGAGCTAAGACTTCTTAGTACTTCGTAGGTGAACGTAGTCTGAAACTTATGATTTTGGATATGTAAATTACTATTTCGGGCTTTTCTAAGCTAGATTTCTTACTCTTTCGTTGGTGTGTGTTGTCTTAAACCTATGATTTGGGATGGGTGGATTGCTATTTTGACTTTTCTGAACTGGATTTCTTAGCCTTTCATAGGTGTGTTTGGTCTGAAACCTATGATTTGGAATGGTTAATTTGCTATTTTTGACTTTTCTGAGCTAGGTTTCTTAGCCTTTCATAGGTGTGTGCTGTCAGAAAATTATGATTTGGGATTTGTAGTTTGCTTTTTGGGCTTTTCGGAGCTAGGATTCTTAGTCCCTCATAGGTGTTTGTGGTCTGAAACCTATAGTTTAGATGAGTAGTTTGCTATTTCAGGCTTTTCTGAGCTAATGTTTCTTAGTATTTCGTAGGTGTGTGTTGTCTGAAACTTATGATTTGAGGTGTGTAATTTGCTATTTCCGACTTTTCATAACCAGATTTCTTAGTCTTTCGTAGGTGTGTGTTGTCTGAAACCTATGATTTGGGATGTGTGGGTTGCTATTTTTTGACTTTTCTGAGCTGGATTTCTAAACCTATTGTAGGTGTGTGTTGACTGAAACCTATGATTTGGGAATGAGTGGTTTGCTATTTTTGACTTCTGAGTTAGATTTCTTAGCCTTTCATAGGTGTGTGCTTTCAGAAAATTATGATTTGGGAGGGGTTGTTTGCTTTTTGAACTTTTCAGAGCAAGGATTCTTAGTCCCTCATATGTGTTTGTTGTCTGAAACTTCTAGTTTGGGATGAGCAGTTGGATATTTAAGGCTTTTCTGAGCTAAGGTTTCTTAGTATTTCGTAGGTGAAACTTATGATTTGGGATATGTAAATTACTATTTCTGGCTTTTCTGAGTTGGATTTCTTTGTCTTTCATAGGTATGTGTTGTCTGAAACCTATGATTTGGGATGGGTGGTTTGCTATTTTTGACTTTTCTGAGCTGGATTTCTTACCCTTTCATAGGTGTGTGTTGTCAGAAAATTATGATTTGGGATGTGTAGTTTGCTAGTTGGACTTTTTAGAGCTAGGATTCTTAGTCTCTCATAGACGTCTGTTGTCTGAAACCTATAGTTTGGGATGAATAGTTTGCTATTTCAGGCTTTTATGAGCTAGGTTTCCTAGTATTTCGTAGGTATGTGTTTTCTGAAACTTATGATTTGGGATATGTAAATTACTATTTCGGGCTTTTCTGAGCTAGATTTCTTAGTCTTTCGTTGATGTGTTTTGTCTGAAACCTATGATTTGGGATGGGCGGATTGCTATTTTTGACTTTTCTGAGCTGGATTTCTTAGCCGTTCAAAGGTGAATGTTGTCTGAAACTTTTGATTTGGGATGGTTAATTTGCTATTTCCGGCTTTTATTATCTAGGTTTCTTAGCCTTTCATAGGTGTGTGTTGTCAGAAAATTATGATTTGGGATGTATAATTTGCTAGCTGGACTTTTCTGAGCTAGGATACATAGTCCATCAAAGGTGTTTGTTCTCTGAAACGTGTAGTTTGGGATGAGTAGTTTGGTATCTCAGGCTTTTATTAGCTTGGCTTCTTAGCCTTTCATAGGTTCGTAGTGACTGAAACATATGATTTGGGATATTTAAATTACTATTTTGGGCTTTTCTATGCAAGATTTCTTAGTCTGTCGTTGGTTTAGGATTTCTGAAAACTGTGGTGTGTGATGTGTAGTATGCTATTTTTTTACTACTCCGAGCTGAATTTCTTAGACTTTCATAGGTATGTGCAGACTGAAACATATGATTTATGATGAGTTGTTTTCTATTTTTGAATTTTCTGATCTAGATTACTTAGCCTTTCATAGGTGTGTGTTTTCAGAAAATTATGATTTGGGATGTTTAGTTTGCTTTTTGGACTTTTCAGAGCTAGGATTCTTAGTCTCTTTTAGGCGTTTGTTGTCTGAAACTTCTAGTTGGGGATGAATAGTTTGCTATTTCAGTCTTTTCTGAACTAAGGTCTGCTAGTATTTCGTAGGTGAATGTTGTCTGAAACTTATGATTTGGGATACGTAAATTAGTATTTCGGGCTTTTCTAAGCTAGATTTCTTACTCTTTCGTTGGTGTGTGTTGTCCGAAACCTATGATTTGGGATGGGTGGATTGCTATTTTGACTTTTCTGAACTGGATTTCTTAGCCTTTCATAGGTGTGTGTGCTCTGAAACTTATGATTTGGAATGGTTAATTTGCTATTTTTGACTTTTCTGAGCTAGGTTTCTTAGCCTTTCATAGGTGTGTGCTGTCAGAAAATTATGATTTGGGATTTGTAGTTTGCTTTTTGGACTTTTCGGAGCTAGGATTTTTAGTCCCTCATAGGTGTTTGTTGTCTGAAACCTATAGTTTGAGATGAGTAGTTTGCTATTTCAGGCTTTTCTGAGCTAAGGTTTCTTAGTATTTCGTAGGTGTGTGTTGTCTGAAACTTATGATTTGAGGTGTGTAATCTGCTATTTCCAACTTTTCATAACCAGATTTCTTAGTCTTTCGTAGGTGTGTGTTGTCTGAAACCTATGATTTGGGATGTGTGGGTTGCTATTTTTTGACTCTTCTGAGCTGGATTTCTAAACCTTTCGTAGGTGTGTGTTGACTGAAACCTATGATTTGGGAATGAGTGGTTTTCTATTTTTGACTTTTATGAGCTAGATTTCTTAGCCTTTCGTAGGTGTGGGCTTTCAGAAAATTATGATTTGGGAGGTGCTGTTTGCTTTGTGAACTTTTCAGAGCTAGGATTCTTAGTCCCTCATAAGTGTTTGTTGTCTAAAACTTCTAGTTTGGGATGAGTAGTTGGCTATTTCAGGCTTTTCTGAGCTAAGGTTTCTTAGTATTTCGTAGGTGAATGTTGTCTGAAACTTATGATTTGGGATATGTAAATTACTATTTCGGGCTTTTCTGAGTTGGATCTTTTAGTCTTTTATAGGTATGTGTTGTCTGAAACCTATGATTTGGGATGAGTGATTTGCTATTTTTGACTTTTCTTAGCTAGATTTCTTAGCCTTTCATAGGTGTGTGTTGTCAGAATATTATGATTTGGGATGTTTAGTTTGCTTTTTGGACTTTTCAGAGCTAGGATTCTTAGTCTCTTTTAGGCGTTTGTTGTCTGAAACTTCTAGTTAGGGATGAATAGTTTGCTATTTCAGGCTTTTTCTGCTGAACTTGATAGGTCTTGCTTTAGTATTTCTGTAGGTGAATGTTGTCTGAAACTTATGATTTGGGATACGTAAATTAGTATTTCGGGCTTTTCTAAGCTAGATTTCTTACTCTTTCGTTGGTGTGTGTTGTCCGAAATCTATGATTTGGGATTGGTGGATTGCTATTTTAACTTTTCTGAACTGGATTTCTTAGCCTTTCATAGCTATGTTTGGTCTGAAACCTATGATTTGGAATGGTTAATTTGCTATTCTTTACTTTTCTGAGCTAGGTTCCTTAGCCTTTCATAGGAGTTTGTTGTCGGAGAATTATGATTTGGGATTTGTAGTTTGCTTTTTGGGCTTTTCGGAGCTAGGATTTTTAGTCCCTCATAGGTGTTTGTTGTCTGAAACCTATAGTTTATATAAGTAGTTTGCTATTTCAGGCTTTTCTGAGCTAAGGTTTCTTAGTATTTCGTAGGTGTGTGTTGTCTGAAACTTATGATTTGAGGTGTGTAATTTGCTATTTCTAACTTTTCATAACCAGATTTCTTAGTCTTTCGTAGGTGTGTGTTGTCTGAAACCTATGATTTGGGATGTGTGGGTTGCTATTTTTTTACTTGTCTGAGCGGGATTTCTAAACCTTTCGTAGGTGTGTGTTGACTGAAACCTATGATTTGGGAATGAGTGGTTTTCTATTTTTTACTTTTATGAGCTGGATTTATTAGCCTTTAATAGGTGTGTGCTTTCAGAAAATTAAGATTTGGGAGGTTCTGTTTGCTTTGTGAACTTTTCAGAGCTAGGATTCTTAGTCCCTCATAAGTGTTTGTTGTCTAAAACTTCTAGTTTGGGATGATTAGTCGGCTATTTCAGGCTTTGCTGATCTAAGGTTTCTTAGTATTTTGTAGGTGAATGTTGTCTGAAACTTATGATTTGGGATATGTAAATTACTATTTCGGGCTTTTCTGAGCTGTATATTTTAGTCTTTCATAGGTGTGTGTTGACCGAAACCTATGATTTGGGATGGGTGGTTTGCTATTTTTGACTTTTCTTAGCTGGGTTTCTTACACTTTCATAGGTGTTTGTTGTCTGAAAATTATGATTTGGGATTTGTAGTTTGCAAGTTGGACTTTTTAGAGCTAGGATTCTTAGTCTCTCATAGACGTCTGTTGTCTGAAACCTATAGTTTGGGATGAATAGTTTGCTATTTCAGGATTTTTTGACCTAGGTTTTTTCGCGGTACATGGGTGTTTGTTGTCTGAAACTTATAATTACCTATATATAAACTACTGTTCAGGGGCTAATTTCGCTAGATGTATTAGTCTTTTATTAGTTTTTATTGTCTGAAACATACGATTCGGGATTGATGAACTGCTAGGTTTGACTTTTTTCAGCTGGATTTCTTAGCCGTTCATAGGTGTTTGTTGTCTGAAACTTATGATTTGGGATGGTTAATTTGCTATTTCCGGCTTTTATTAGCTAGATTTCTTAGCCTTTCATAGGTGTGTGTTGTCAGAAAGTGTGATTTGGGATGTATAAATTGCTATTTGGACTTTTCATAGCTAGGATTCTTAGTCCATCATAGGTGTTTGTTGTCTGAAACCTATAGTTTGGGATGAGTAATTTGCTATTTCAGGCTTTTATGAGCTTGGTTTCTTAGCCTTTAGTTGGTGCGTGCTGACTGAAACTTATTATTTGGGATATGTAAATTAGTATTTCGGGCTTTTCTAAGCCAGATTTTTTAGTCTTTCGTTGGTGTGTGTTGTCTGAAACCTATGATTTGGGATGGGTAGGTTGCTATTTTTTACTTTTCTGAGCTGGATTTCTTAGCCTTTCATAGGTGTGTGTTGACTGAAACCTATGATTTGGGATGAGTTGTTTGCTATTTTTTACTTTTCTGAGCTAGATTTCTTAGCCTTTCATAGATGTGTGTTGTCAGAAAATTATTATTTGGGATGTGTAGTTTGCTTTTTGGACTTTTCAGAGCTAGGACTCTTAGTCTCTTATAGGCGTTTGTTGTATGAAACTTCTAGTTTGAGATGAATAGTTTGCTATTTCAGGCTTTTCTGAACTAAGGTTCCTAGTATTTCGTAGGTGAATGTTGTCTGAAACTTATGATTTGGGATATGTAAATTACTATTTCGGGCTTTTCTAAGCTAGATTTCATAGTCTTTCGTTGGTGTGTGTTGTCTGAAACCTATGATTTGGGATGGGTGGATTGCTATTTTTAACTTCTCTGGGCTGGATTTCTTAGCCTTTCCTAGGTGTGTGTTGTCTGAAACCTTTGATTTGGGATGGTTTTTTTGCTATTTTTGACTTTTCTGAGATAGTATTCTTAGCCTTTAATTGGTGTGTTGTCTAAAACATATGATTTGGGATGGTTCATTTGCTATTTTTGACTTTTATGATCTATGTTTCTTAGCCTTTAATAGGTGTTTGCTGTCAGAAAATTATGATTTGGGATTTGTAGTTTGCTTTTTGGACTTTTCAGAGCTAGGATTCTTAGTCCCTCGTAGGTGTTTGTTGTCTGAAACCTATAGTTTGGTATGAGTAGTTTGCTATTCCAGGCTTTTCTGAGCTAAGGTTTATTAGTATTTCGTGTGTGTGTGTTGCCTGAAACTGATTATTTGAGGTATGTAATTTGCTATGTCCGACCTTTCATAGCCAGATTTCTTAGTCTTTCGTAGGTGTGTGTTGTCTGAAACCTATGATTTGGGATGTGTGGATTGCTATTTTTTGACTTTTTTGAGCTGGATTTCTTAGCCTTTCATAGGTGTGTTTCGTCTGAAACCTATGATTTAGGATGAGTGGTTTGCTATTTTTGACTTTTCTGAGCTAGATTTCGTAGCCTTTCATAGGTGTGTGCTTTCAGAAAATTATGATTTGGGTGGTGCAGTTTGCTTTTTGGACCTTTCAGAGCTAGGATTCTTAGTATCTCATAGGCGTTTGTTGTCTGAAACTTTTAGTTTGGGATGAATAGTTTGCTATTTCAGGCTTTTCTGAGCTAAGGTTTCCTAGTATTTCGTTGGTGAATGTTGTCTGAAACTTATGATTTGGGATATGTAAATTACTATTTCGGGCTTTTCTAAGCTAGATTTTTTGGTCTTTCGTTGGTGTGTGTTGTCTGAAACCTATGATTTGGGATGGATGGATTGCTATTTTCGACTTTTTTGAAATGGATTTCTTAGCCTTTCATAGGGGTGTGTTGTCTGAAACCTATGATTTGGGATGTGTGGGTTGCTATTTTTTGACTTTTCTGAGATGGATTTCTAAACCTTTCGTAGGTGTGTTGACTGAAACCTATGATTTGGGAATGAGTGGCTTGCTATTTTTGACTTTTCTGAGCTAGATTTCTTAGCCTTTCATAGGTGTGTGCTTTCAGAAAATTATGATTTGGGAGGTGTTGTTTGCTTTTTGAACTTTTCAGAGCTAGGATTCTTAGTCCCTCATAGGTGTTTGTTGTCTGAAACTTCTAGTTTGGGATGAGTAGCTGGCTATTTCAGGCTTTTCTGAGCTAAGGTTTCTTAGTATTTCGTAGGTGAATGCTGTCTGAAACTTATGATTTGGGATATGTAAATTACTATTTCGGGTTTTTCTGAGTTGGATTTCTTAGTCTTTCATAGGTATGTGTTGTCTGAAACCTATGATTTGGGATGGGTGGTTTGCTATTTTTGACTTTTCTGAGCTTGATTTCTTACCCTTTCATAGGTGTGTGTTGTCAGAAAATTATGATTTGGGATGTGTAGTTTGCTAGTTGGACTTTTTAGAGCTAGGATTCTTAGTCTCTCATAGACGTCTGTTGTCTGAAGCCTATAGTTTGGGATGAATAGTTTGCTATTTCAGGCTCTTATGAGCTAGGTTTCCTAGTATTTCGTAGGTGTTTGTTGTCTGAAACTTATGATTTGGGATATGTAAATTACTATTTCGGGCTTTTCTGAGCTAGATTTCTTAGTCTTTCGTTGGTGTGTGTTGTCTGAAACCTATGATTTGGGATGGGTGGATTGCTATTTTTGACCTTTCTGAGCTGGATTTCTTAGCCGTTCATAGGTGAGTGTTGTCTGAAACATATGATTTGGGATGGTTAATTTGCTATTTCCGGCTTTTATTAGCTAGGTTTCTTAGCCTTTCATAGGTGTGTGTTGTCAGAAAATTATGATTTGGGATGTATAATTTGCTATTTGGACTATGTAGAGCTAGGATTCTTAGTTCATCTAGTATCATATAGTATATTAGTATTTAGTATCATATTACAGCAAAAATAGGAAAATTCTTATCAGTGATATTTCGCCCACTAATTCAGGCTCAAAAATCCTATATTAAAAATTCCGCTGATTTTGTTTCCAAGGTAAAGCAAGTTTCGGTTAAACCAAATACAAGAATTGGCAGTTTTGATGCAGATTCAATGTATACCAATTGTGATCTTCAAAAGGCCGAACTGCTTTTGGAGCAAAAACTTAATTCTAACCCATCTATATCGGAAAATTCTACTCTTTCGAATCAGACACTTCTTTCGCTTACAGCCCTTTGTAACAGAACTTCTTTTTATTTCCATTATAGAGGCATTTTTTATAGACAGAAATGTGTGCTCTCCATGGGTGCCCTCCTTTCTCCAATACTGGCTGATATTTTCATGGAAGACCTTGAAGAAAGGCCTATTTTGCAAAGTTCTTGTAAACCTGAATTTTGGGTTCGTTTTAAAGATGACATTTTTTTATTTATGGTACCATGGTGACGAGTCTCTGGGTTCTTTTCTTCACTTGCTCAACTCCTTGGATCTAAAACTGAAATTTACTCAGGAATCAGAGATAGAGAGGCGTCTTCCTTTTTTAGATGTTCTGGTGCACCGAAATGATTCATGTTTCGAGTTTAGTGTATATAGAAAACCCACACATAATGACCGTTACTTAAGTTATTCCTCCAATCATTTTCCTGCTGTGAAAAGAGGAGTTGTCACTTCTCTAGTTGATAGAGCATTGAAAGTTTGTTCAACACGTTTCTTGGATTTAGAACTCAACCACCTTAGAGATATTTTATTTGGGAATGGTTATCCAATTAATTTAATAAATTCTGTAATTACAAAACGCATTAAAAGATTATCAGATAGTTCCACAGAAAACACAAATCAAAGGGAAAATTCAGTTTATCTTGGTCTCCCATACATTAAAGGGGTTTCAGACCACATTTCAAAAAATCTAAGGAAAAATAACATTTACACTTATTATAGACCCCGAAAACTATAAGGTCCCAAATTTATCAAGGTAAAGACCCTATACCGATAGGTGAAAACTCCGGTGTCTACAAAATTCCTTGTTCGTGTGGTCTTTGGTATATCGGAAGAACAAATCAGTGACTAACAGATAGATTAACCCAGCACTCTATTTCAATTAATAATACACTTAAAAAGCGGAAAAAACAGAAAATTTTGACTCTGCCCTTGCAGAGCACATTTTTGAAAAACCAGACCATACTATTTTGTTTAATCAAGCTAGTCTTATTTCGCATGATAAAGGTATTGTCCAGCACTAAAGAGAAGCTGTTGAAATTTATAAATACCAACATTTAGGTCTAGCTCTAAACAGAGATTCCGGTGATTTAAGAATAAACGAATCATATTTCGGTTTTCTCAAAAGAGAAGCCGATACGTTAGTAATCCCTGAAATAAACCTTGAACCACTTTCCCAGTCATCTAATCAAGCACGTGAACAACCCCTTAGGTGTCAAAGGGTGTCTGCAAGAAATGCCTTAATTAAAATCCGAAATCAAATGACATAGTTTTCCAACTTATTTAATTGCTGGTTCGTTTTGTTTTTTTTTTCGAGTGAATGAATTGATTCCTTTCATTTGTCAGTTGCTCGCTAGTATCCGTCGATGGCAGTTCATGTTTTTTGGATTTTGTGCAAATCGCGGATATTGGCGAATAACTCGCTTTTATGGTTGTTAGGTAGTTGGTTTTAATTCTTTTAATTTTTGGCTTTTATTGATACATCGTTTCGTTTCGCGCTGAAGAAGAGAGGCGTTTGTCCTCTCGAAATAAAAAAAAAAATTTCAGTATCGTCATTTTGCCTATAAAAACCCCATTTTTGCTCGTTTTTCTTTCTTTATGTGATGTCAGGCCAATGTGGTTTAAGAAATTATCTTCATCATAGGTGTTTGTTGTCTGAAACCTATAGTTTGGGATGAGTAGTTTGCTATTTCAGGTTTTTATGAGCTAGGTTTCTTAGCCTTTCGTAGGTTTGTGTTGACTGAAACTAATGATTTGGGATATGTAAATTAGTATTTCGGGCTTTTCTAAGCCAGATTTCTTAGTCTTTCGTTGGTGTGTGTTGTCTGAAACCTATGATTTGAGATGTGTAGGTTGCTAGTTTTTGACTTTTCTGAGCTGAATCTCTTAGCCTTTCATAGGTGTGTTTTGTCTGAAACCTATGATTTGTGATGAGTTGTTTGGTATTTTTGACTTTTCTGAGCTAGTTTACTTAGCCTTTCATAGGTGTGTGTTGTCAGAAAATTATTATTTGGGATGTGTAGTTTGCTTTTTGGACTTTTCAGAGCTATGATTCTTAGTCTCTCATAGGCGTTTGTTGTCTGAAACTTCTAGTTTGAGATGAATAGTTTGCTATTTCAGGCTTTTCTGAGCTAAGGTTTCCTAGTATTTCTTAGGTGAATGTTGTCTGAAACTTATGATTTGGGATATGTAAATTACTATTTCGGGCTTTTCTGAGCTAGATTTCATAGTCTTTCGTTGGTGTGTGTTGTCTGAAACCTATGATTTGGGAAGGGTGGATTGCTATTTTTAAATTTTCTGAGTTGGATTTCTTAGCCTTTCGTAGGTGTGTGTTGTCTGAAACCTATGATTTGGGATGGTTAATTTTCTATTTTTGACTTTTCTGAGCTAGGTTTCTTAGCCTTTCATAGGTGTGTGTTGTCTGAAACCTATGATTTGGGATGGTTAATTTGCTATTTTTGACTTTTCTGAGCTAGGTTTCTTAGCCTTTCATAGGTGTGTGCTGTCAGAAAATTATGATTTGGGATGTGTAGTTTGCTTTTTAAACTTTTAAGAGATAGGATTCTTAGTCCCTCATAGGTGTTTGTTGTCTGAAACCTATAGTTTGTGATGAGTAGTTTGCTATTTCAGGCTTTTCTGAGCTAAGGTTTCTTAGTATTTCGTATGTGTGTGTTGCCTGAAACTTATGATTTGAGGTGTGTAATGTGCTATTTCCGACCTTTCATAGCCAGATTTCTTAGTCTTTCGTAGGTGTGTGTTGTCTGAAACCTATGAATAGTTTGCTGTTTCAGGCTTTTCTGAGCTAAGGTTTCCTAGTATTTCGTAGGTGAATGCTGTCTGAAACTTATGATTTGGGATATGTAAATTACTATTTCGGGCTTTTCTAAGCTAGATTTCTTAGTCTTTCGTTGGTGTGTGTTGTCTGAAACCTATGATTTGGGATGGATGGATTGCTATTTTTGACTTTTTTGAGCTGGATTTCTTAGCCTTTCATAGGGGTGTGTTGTCTGAAACCTATGATTTGGGATGGTTAATTTGCTATTTTTGACTTTTCTGAGCTAGGTGTCTTAGCCTTTCACAGGTGTGTGCTGTCAGAAAATTATGATTTGGGATTTGTAGTTTGCTTTTTTGGTTTTTCAGAGCTAGGATTCTTAGTCCCTCATAGGTGTTTGTTGTTTGAAACCTATAGTACTTTGCTATTTCAGGCTTTTCTGAGCTAAGGTTTCTTACTATTTCGTTGGTGTGTGTTGCCTGAAACTTGTGATTTTAGGTGTGTAATTTGCTATTTCCGACTTTTCATATCCAGATTTCTTTGTCTTTCGTAGGTGTGTGTTGTCTGAAACCTATGATTTGGGATGTGTGGGTTGCTTTTTTTGACTTTCCTGAGCTGGATTTCTTAGCCCTTTTTAGGTATGTGTTGACTGAAACCTATGATTTAGGATGAGTGGTTTGCTATTTTTGACTTTTCTGAGCTAGATGTCTTAGCCTTTCATAGGTGTGTGCTTTCAGAAAATCATGATTTGGGATTTGTAGTTTGCTTTTTGGACTTTCCAGTGCTAGGATTCTTAGTCCCTCATAGGTGTTTGTTGTCTGAAACTTCTCGTTTGGGATGAGTAGTTGGCTATTTCAGGCTTTTCTGAGCTAAGGTTTCTTAGTATTTCGTTGGTGAATGTTGTCTGAAACTTATGAATTGGGATATGTAAATTACTATTTCGGGCTTTTCTAAGCTAGATTTCTTAGTCTTTCGTTGGTGTATGTTGTCTGAAACCTATGCTTTGGGATGTGTGGGTTGCTATTTTTTGACTTTTCTGAGCTGGATTTCTTAGCCTTTCATAGGTGTTTGTTGACTGAAACCTATGATCTGGGATGAGTGGTTATGAAAAATTTGGAACAGAACTCTAATTTTTTCATCTCTTTGAGAAAAGTCGGAACTGAATTTAAGAAAATTTATAATTAAAGTGAAACTTTTATCTTCATGGAAAATAATCACAATCATAATATAACGTTTCCTGTCTTATACGGAAAAATTTAGAACTGAACTTTAAATTTTTTATTCGTGAAATTAGAATTGAATTGTGTTCTTTGGTAAAATTCAGAATAGAACTCGAATATTCACTATCAAAGTATAACCTTCCCTATTTTCTATTATAAATTTCGAACAGAAGTTTAAATTTCTTCATCTCATTGAGAAAAAAAATCTGAACTGAAGTGGAAATTTTTATATTATTTTGGGAAAATAGATTTGATCAATAACTTATTTCATTTTCATTGAGAAAATTTAGAGTTGAAGTTGAACTTTTCTACTTCCGGGAAAATATTTGGAACAGAACTATAAATTTTTTCATCTCTTTGAGAAAGGTTGGAATTGAATTTAAGAAAATTTAGAATTAAAGTGAAACTTTTTATCTTCATGGAAAATAATCACAATCATAGTATAACTTTTCCTATCTTTTACGGAAAAATTTAGAAGTGAACTTTAAATTTCTTATGTCTCGGTGAACTTGAAACTGAAGTGGAAGATTCTTATTTTCTCTAGAGAAATTATAATTGAATTGTGTTCTTTGGTAAAATTCAAAAGAGGAACTTGAACTTTTCTATCTTCTATGAAAAATTTGGAACAGTATTTTAAATTTTTTCATCTCTTTGAGAAAAATCTGAACTGAAGTGGAAAATTTTTATATTATTTTGGGGAAATAGAATTGATCGATAATTTATTTCATTTTCATTAAGAAAATTCAGAATCGAAGTTGTACTTTTCTTCTTCCGGGAAAATATTTGGAACAGAACTTTTAATTTTTTCATCTCTTTGAGAAAAGTTGGAACTGAATTTAAGAAAATTTAGAATGAAAGTGAAAATTTTTATCTTCATAGAAAATAATCACAGTCATAGTATAACTTTTCATATCTTCTTTTGAAAAAATTTAGAACTGAACTTTAAATTTTTTATGTCTTGGTGGACCTAAAACTGAAGTGGAAGCTTTTTATTGTCTCTGGAGAAATTAGAATTGAATTATGTTCTTTGGTAAAATTCAGAAAAGATCTTGAATATTCACGATCAAAGCATAACTTTTCCTATTTTCTATGAAAAATTTGGAACAGAACTTAAAATTTTTTCATCTCTTTGAGAAAAGTCGGTACTGAATTTATGAAAATTTAGAATTAAAGTGAAACTTTTTATCTTCATGGATAATAATCACAA
The DNA here is from genome assembly GCF_049724085.1 of Artemia sp. Qi Xiang Cuo. Classification (NCBI taxonomy): domain Eukaryota; kingdom Metazoa; phylum Arthropoda; class Branchiopoda; order Anostraca; family Artemiidae; genus Artemia; species Artemia sp. Qi Xiang Cuo. Next base: position 52,894,104 of record NC_142804.1, on the reverse strand, counting down.
ATCGTAGTATAACTTTTCCTATCTTCTACGGAAAAATTTGAACTAAACTTTAAATTTTTTGTCTTGGTGAACTTAAAGCTTAAGCTTTTTATTTTCTCTGGAGAAATTAGAATTGAATTGTGTTCTTTGGTAAAATTCAGAAGAGAACTTAAACTTTTTTATCTTCTTTGAAAAATTTGGAAAATTATTTTAAATTTGTTCATCTCTTTGAGAAAAATCTGAACTGAAGTGGAAACTTTTTATATTATTTTGGAGAAATAGAATTGATCATGTCGGAAATAGCAAATTACACACCTCAAATCACAAGTTTCAGATACCACACACTTATGAAATACTAAGAAACCTTAGCTCAGAAAAGCATGAAATAGCCAACTACTCATCCCAAACTGTAGGTTTCAGACAACAAACACCTATAAGTGACTAAGAATACTAGCTCTGAAAAGTCCAAAAAGCAAACTAGACATCCCAAATCATAATTTTCTGACAGCACACACCTATGAAAGGCTAAGAAATCAAGCTCAGAAAAGTCAAAAATAGCAAACCACTCATCCCACATCATAGGTTTCAGTCAACACACACCTATGAAAGGCTAAGAAATCCAGCTCAGAAAAGTCAAAAAATAGCAACCCACACATCCCAAATCATATGTTTCAGACAACACACACAAAAGAAAGACTAAGAAATCTATCTCAGAAAATCCCGAAAGTGTAAATTACATACCCCAAATCATAAGTTTCAGACAACATTCACCTACGAAATACTAAGAAACCTTAGCTCAGAAAAGCCTGAAATAGCCAACTACTCATCCCAAACTAGAAGTTTCAGACAACAAACACCTATGAGATGATGATAACTCTATTTCTGAAAAGCCAGAACAGAAAACTAAAACTCCCAAATAATTATATTTTGACAGCACAGAGCACTGAAAGGCTACGAAAACAAGGTCTGAAAATTCGAAAATACCAATCAACTCATCTCAAATCATAGCTTTCAGACAATATACACCTATGAAAGGCTAAGAAATCCAGCTCAGAAAAGTCAAAAATAGCAACCCCCACCTCCCAAATCATCGGTTTCAGACAACCCACGTCACCGAAAGATGGGGTCGGGGGTGGCCTTTGTGGTTTTGGGGAGGGCGTTGGGGGATCCGGGGTCCCTTTGGGAGCCCGGGGGATCTTTGGGGACCGGGGGCTGCCTTCGGGGTTTGGGTGGGGTATGAGGACCCTTTGGGGTTGGGGTAGAGGACCTCACAACACTTTTCAAATGGAACTTGTGTATTATAACGACCACAGAGTTGCACCCTCAAATCCTCTTCTAAAATCATCTTTTAAATCATCTTTTAAAATGTCTAACTGTTTCGCCGAAATAATTCCATAAAATGTCTAAAACGCTTTCGCCCAAATAATCCCTAAACGTAATTTCAGTGTGTTCCTTTTGTTTTTGGCATATCTTCGCTGACACATTTCAAATTATTTGGAAACCCTTTCGTGAATCAATCTCGTCATTGCTAAGATCAAAACTTTTACCCGGAAACAATTTTCTTGGTAGAGCTCCAAAGACATTAATAGACATTCGCTCAGGAACGATTCTCTTTAGAAACAACAAATTAATTCCCCTTTCGTTAATCAATAATTCCTCTTAGAAACAACAATTAATTCTCCTTTCGTGTCAAATTAATCAATCATGACATCATCTGTCACGTGTGATCTAAACTTTGCCCCGGAAACAATTCTGGTCGAGCTCCAAAGACACTAATTAACTTGACGTCATCTCTCACGTGTGATCTAAACTTTGCCCTGGAAACAATTCTGGTCGAACTCCAAAGACATTAATCAACTTGACGTCATCTGTCAGACATTAATTAACTTCCCCGGAAACAATTCCTGGATCATAACATTCTCCCCTAGCGGGCACTTGGTCAAAAACAACAACAACAAATACTCTTTCCTGGATCATAACATTCTCCCCTAGCGTGCCAAAAACAACAGCCCCCTTGGAGAAAGAGGTCATTGACCCCATTGACCACGTATTCTCCCTAGGGACTCTATGCCCAAATATGGTGTGGGTACCGGAGTCAATAAGGCATCTCTACTTTTGTTTTTTTGTTCAAATCCTGTAATAAACAAAATATTCAGAGATCTATCCGGAGCGGTCATTGAAATGGAAGATACGCCATTTATCTTTGAGGTTGATTTCTGCAAATTTATGGAAAGACTAATATCATATCAGGTTATCGTTGGCACGCATACTGACATTGTAGTGCCTGCTTAAAAAAATATATCATGGTAGGTAATAAAGACTAAGTGTTTAAATAGATCCTGTTGGCGTTGGGTCGTGACAAGTAAAGTTTAAATGTAGATTCCGACTATAATTAGCAGTAAAAGTTTTTGCTTCATTGCTATGAATCTAAAAGAATTCCAGAATGAAGTTGGAAGTGAGCTCTTACAATTTTAAAAGTTATAATTTTGAAGTTTAAATGAATAATGATAGACTGTGGTTTTACGATGGTTTGCATATTTAAGATATATTTTTTATCAAAAATGTAGTTCGACGGGTATTTTTAAAAGCTGTTGATGAAAAAAAAATCAGATAACTCATCCTGTGTTATTCATAGATTTTTAAACGAGGATGATAATTGTATATTATGCAACATATAAGTCATATAAAGAAACATTCGCACATACAAAATTCTAAATGGTAGAAAAACATACATGCAAACAAGATAAATAAATCTAAACGTACTAGAGAAAGTACCAGTACCATGAATTAAAAAAAAATGAATGTAGTTTAATGAAATGAATTTACCAAATGAAATTCCAATTAGGGGATGATGGCATTAAAACAGATAGAAGATGCTCACTCCCCCTCCGTCTTCTGTGAATAGTCATCTTCGGATCGATGAAAGCTTGCTGCGTATAAATAAAACATGAAATAACCCCACATCAGCAGGGTCAAGGTTCCTTCACGCTTCGCTGTAGGATATTTTGCCAACCGTCAGGACATCGACAAAAAGTTTATAAGTTTATATAATAGTAATAAGTATGTAGTAGTTTAGAAACAAATTTGGTTATATATTTGCACACCAGGGGGGGTAAAGCATAGCATATATTAAATACGTAACCTAACCTAGGTACCTTTCCCCTCTTAAACCCCAAAACACTAAAGTTTTAAAATTTTGGATGTTGTGACGGTTGGTGGTTTTGATGGATTTTTTTGTAGATGTTATGACGGATTTTGTGGATGTCCTGACGGTTGGATGTTATGACGCCTTCCCGTTTGCTTATAATGAATGTGAGGATTTGAGTTCATGGATATCTGTATTAACCTGCTGTGAAAAGAATGTAAGCGTGAAAGGGGTACTTATGCATTAGCTGGTACCCACGCGATATATTGTGCTAAAGGAAACTAGTAAAACGGATATCTGTCAATAGAGAATTGTATAGCAAACCCTGGTTTGTCATTGAGTTTAAAATGTTTAAACTATTAGTTTTTGGGGTTTATGGGAAAACATGTACTTAGGTTAGGTCAGGTTCCGTCGTTAATATATTCTCTGCTTTACAATCCCCCCCCTAATGTGCAAATATATAGCCCAAATTGATTTGTAAACTATTATATTTTCATCATATTTTTTTTTATTTCACTAGCATTAACCAAACTTGACTTCTCGCGTGGGTATCAGCTAATGCATAAGTACCGTGAAAGGTTATACTTAATATAACGTAACTTAACCATTTTGCATAGAAAATTGTGTGTGCAGTGTGAATTCGCATGCCGCTTCCTGTATCCGTTTTTTTACCTCTTTTGGACCCGTTATAAAACTGAATGAGGTTATTCTATTTTGTTATTTAACATTCGAGCTCTTTTCGCAAATGCTACTAACAGCTTTTTTGCCAACCTATTTGAATTTTTGTGAACTGCTTGATTTTAAGATGAGAGAACTTTGATGATATAGCCTACTCATCATTGTTCTTAGACCGCAGATCAGAGCAGAATGATGAAAGACGTTTGAAAAAGAACGCTATAAGACGTAAGATCTTAGTGCTAAGATTTCACTTTTAAGCGTTTTTTATCAAACGATGTAAGATCTTGGCACAAAGATGGGTAAAAGTACGGCCCTAAACACCAGTGGTTGTCAGTAAAAATGGTAAAAAAAAATAGTGATTGCAAGATTAAAATCATGTAAGAAAATAACTTTAATATCTTGAATTGGAAAAAAAAGTATATATCATAGAATAGCTTAAAACCTAAGCTAAATATTAATTTATTTATTATTAGAATCATTCAAAATTAAAAATTACAAATTAGATATAGTAAAGAACGAACCGAAGGGAATCAGGCATCAGAGTCACTCAAATATGGCATCATACCCAATATAACATGCTCTTATATATTAAGTTTTTTTTTTGCGAAAAAATGGATTATATCATTAGCATTTTTTTTTTACTTAGAAAGGCAATATATATAGCAGCTACCTCTAAAATGAACCATTAAACCGCTCGATGGGATGTTCTAGTGCCCCGCTTGTAGTGAAGAAAAAATTTGAAAAACTAGTGAAGAAAATAAGAGTACAGCTACTTTACCCCCCATCCGCTACTACTATTTTGTCCAGCTATTAGTCTCCTTTTTAATAAATTGGTAAATTTATATGTATTTAATAGTTTTTATCTCACAAAGCTTAGTTTTAAGGCCGTTTTTTAATATAAAAATAACAATAAATTTTAAGTTAATAATCAATTCTGCACTAATGACGTGACACGCCATTATTAAAGATAGTGTCACTTAAAATTTCATATGATGGACGTTTTTTGTTTTTTTTTGTTTTTTTTTATAAAGTTAAAATATATAAGAAAAAGAGCAAAATTTACATAAAGTTTTTTTAATTTCAGAACTGTGTCATTACTGGTTTAAAGTAACTACAAGAACATCATTTTACAAAAATGAATTACGCTATCCTATTTTATTATATTTATACCTTTAGTTGATTTCCTCTAACTGATACCTTTTTTTGACTTTTATATCAATAGAATCCGTGTGTACTTTTGATACAGAAAATGCCGATTTTATAACTCAATTTTTGTGAAGAACTAAGATTAAATAAAATTTTTTGCTTCAGACACCTGGAGATAACAATAATCAGGTGCAAAGTATTCAAATTCTCTTGTTTATTGAAATATCAGCTTATTGCTTTATAAATGAACCACCCAGTAGGGCATTAGGTTTGTTGCGTAAAACCACTGTCAAGTTACAGAGTTAGTGTCTGCTTATTTTTTTTTAAGGTCCAGTGTTGCAACAAGGGTGAAATTTTGCACAAGACAAAAGTCCTAATAACTTTGTAACAACCAAAAGAAAAATCGTTAAGAAATTTTTTTTCAAGTATGAACACACCTAAGACAGAGCCAGGTTTTCATTTTGAGGTCTACTACTTTAAAGACTACCTTAAAAATAGACTGTGTACTATACAGATCGGTCAGTGCCTTATGGGCACAGTTTATAGAATTATCCAGTAAGTTTATCGCAGATCATTTCTGGTCTTCATTCTCGGTGCGAACAAAAAGTTCCTCCCACTTATTTCTGCATTAGCGGGTTAATCTGTTTCCGTCAATCAATGAGAAATGGTTACAAAGTGCATTATCCGTAATAGCGGGTTTCCACTTATTTCCGATTATTTCTATTATAACTGTAAGTTTCGCGTCCAAGAGGGTTACAAAGTGATTTATTCGTAATAGCGGGTTTCCACTTATTTCTATTATAACTGTAAGTTTCGTGTCCAAGAGAAATCTGACTTGTCTACCCGTGAAAAGATCTAATGCCGCTTATGTTTATATCTGCAAAAACGCTCTCTGGAGCACTCGCAACTCGCTCCGGGTTTTTATAATGGGTGAGATAGGGAATGATCATACTGCTAATTCTATAAACTGTGCTTATGGGTCGATCACTGTTCTATTCTTCCAGAATTTTTAATGGTTTCTCGAATTTCCCAGAAAATAAAATTTTGTTCTCCAAAATCTCCCCAAAAATTAACGTTAGAAAAGATATAGGGAAGATATCAGAGAATCTATTTTTTTTTTCGAAAAAATTCGGGGAAATCCTGGAAAATTTGTGGATGTTGCAAGTAATGAGCTGAGTGTTCATTATTCAGCTTCAAAATATAGAATTCTCGATTTTGTTTTCTTGTTCAAATCCTGTTACAAACAAAATATTCAGAGATCTATCCGGAACGGTTATGGAAATGGGAGATACGCCATTTATCTTTGAGGTTGATTTCTGCAAATTTATGGAAAGACTAATATCATATCAGGTTATCGTTGGCAAATATACTGACATTGTAGGGCCTGCTTAAAAAAATCTATCATGGTAGGTAATAAAGACTAAGTGTTTAAATAGAGCCTGTTGGAGTTGGGTCGTGCCAAGTAAAGTTTAAAGGTAGATTCCGACTATAATTAGCAGTAAAAGTTTTTGCTTCATTGCTATGAATCTAAAACAATTCCAAAATGAAGTTGGAAGTGAGCTCTTTCAATTTTAAAAGTTATAATTTTGAAGTTTAAATGAATACTGATAGACTGTGGTTTTACGATGGTTTGCATATTTAAGATGTATTTTTTACCAAAAATGTAGTTCGACGGGTTCTTTTAAAAGCTATTGATGAAAAAAAAAAATCAGATAACTTATCCTGTGTTATTCATAAATTTTTAAACGAGGATGATAATTATATATTATGCAACATATAAGTCATATAAAGAAACATTCGCACGTACAAAATTCTAAATGGTAGAAAAACATACATGCAAACAAGATAAATAAATCTAAACGTACTAGAGAAAGTACCAGTACCATGAATTAAAAAAAATGAATGTAGTTTTATGAAATGAAATTACCAAATAAAATTCCAATTCGGGAATGCTGGCAATAAAACAGATAGAAGATGCTCATTCCCCCTCCGTCTTATGTGAATAGACATCTTCGGATCGATGAAAACTTGCTGCGTATAAATAAAACATGAAATAACCCCACATCAGCAGGGTCAGGGTTCCTTCACGCTACGCTGTAGGATATTTTGCCAACCGTCAGGACATCGACATGTCAGGACATCGACAAAAAGTTTATACGTTTATATAATAGTAACATGTATGTAATAGTTTAGAAACAAATTTGGTTATATGTTTGCACACCAGGGGGGGGGGGTAAAGCATAGCATATATTAAATATAAACTAACCTAGGTACCTTTCCCCTCTTAAACCCCTAAAAACTATAGTTTTAAAATTTTGGATGTTGTGACGGTTGGTGGTTCTGATGGATTTTTTTTTTGTAGATGTTATGACGGATTTTGTGGATGTCCTGACGGTTGAATGTTTTGACGCCTTCCCGTTTGCTTATAATGAATGTGAGGATTTTAGACTTTGGTTCTTATGAGTTCATGGAAATCTGTATTAACCTGCTGTGAAAAGAATGTAAGCGTGAAAGGGGTACTTATGCATTAGCTGGTACCCACGCGATATATTGTGCTAAAGGAAACTAGTAAAACGGATATCTATCAATAGAGAAATGGATCGCAAACCCTGGTTTGTCATTGCGTTTAAAATGTTTAAACTATTAGTTTTTGGGGTTTATGGGAAAAACAGGTACTTAGGTTAGGTCAGGTTACGTTTTTAATATATTCTATTATTTACAACCCCCCCCCCCCTAATGTGCAAATATATAGCCCAAATTTATTTGTAAACTATTATATTTTCATCATATTTTGTTTTATTTCACTAGGATTAACCAAACTTGACTTCTCGCGTGGGTACCAGCTAATGCATAATTACCGTGAAAGGTTATACTTAATATAACGTAACTTAACCACCTTACATAGAAAATTGTGTGTGCAGTGTGAATTCGCATGCCGCTTCCTGTATCCGTTTTTTTTACCTCTTTTGGACCTGTTATAAAACTGTATGAGGTTATTCTATTTTGTTATTTAACATTCGAGCTCTTTTCACAAATGCTACTAACAGCTTTTTTGCCAACCTATTTGAATTTTTGTGAACTGCTTGATTTTAATATTATTTAATGTAAATAAGCCCCATGGGTGGAATTTGTTTTATGGGTATTATGACCGGGCGAAACAAGATGTCACGGGTAGCCTAAACTATTCTCAGCTATTTATATTCCAAGATTAATTTAAAAAAAAAACTCCGAGAAAAGTTTTTCTAAGAAAATTAAAGAGCCACAGTAAAATACCAAACGAATGGAGTGAAGTCTAAACGAACAGAAATTATTATTTGAAACTTTAAAAAAAAATATTTTTTGTCAAAAGCTTTTTTTAGATAGTTTTTTTTAAGTTTTAAACTTGAGGTCGTCATGCCCCACTTCTAATGCTAAAAACTTCAATTCGAACCCCCGAGCCGTTTTTGAAACATTTCACATATTCTAATTTGATAACCTGGATATATATATATATATATATATATATATATATATATATATATATATATATATATATATATATATATATATATATATATATATATATATATATATATATATATATATATATATATATATATATATATATATATATATATATATATATATCAGGGCCGTATCCAGGGGGAAGGGGGTTATTCGGTTTGAACCCTCCTCCCCCCCCCCCCGACATGTTTGTCTGACTCGTAAAAACGTAACAAAAACGGATATAAAGAAATTTTGAGCCTTTTCTCAAATTTTTTGAGTTGTTTTTTTTTTTCTGTGTAACCCCCCCCCCCCACTGAATTTTTTTTGGTAATATATTATATATATATATATATATATATATATATATATATATATATATATATATATATATATATATATATATATATATATAATCAAAAATAATATCAAATAATCTATCAAGCGTGAAACTACCACAAATCAGCATCGATAAATAAATGAAACCCAAAACGAACAGAAATTACAATAAATAACCGAGTCAAACTCAAAACGAGCAGAAATTAACTTAAGTTGGGCGCAAAACCCCTATTCCTTCCCAAGGCCAAAACATAATTTGAAATATAAACATAAGGGAACATAATTGTTCTCCAGAACGGGGAACAATAATTTCCCCGAATATCGATGTGGGTATAATGTATTATTTTTTTGTTGTTGTTTAGACCAGGGCGCTTTGTATCGAAGGAGTTGTCGCAGGAACTTCGAAAAGGGCTCATTTGATTGAAAATAGAAAGGGCTGATGCCTTTTTTAATAGTAGAAAGTGATTATAGGACAACTAATCTCCCACCCACCCCCAACCACCCCATTTCCTTTTTGTTTAAAAACAAAATTTTTGCATAATAATAAATTAAAATGCACCGTGTTAATGCTAATTCTCAATAAGGCATCTCAGGAGTATCCCAAGAGCGACTAAGGGTATTATGTTCAAACTTTCGGGGCTACTTCTATTCTTAAAATTTAACCAAATCAAAATAGCGTAAGTGTATAGAAGCTATCAAAGAAAGTAAACAGATTTTTTTTGTGAACTGTATCAAGTTTTCCATTTCAGGTCAACTAGAGGAGGTATGCAACTAAATTAAACACTACTATTTGTGTCCAGATTTTTAAAAGGGTGTAGGTTCTTAAAAATTGCTTAAAATTTTTCTCCAACGTACAAATAGCAGGTCAAATTGCAAATTCTAAAAAAACGAAAAGATTTAAACTATTATTTTCTTTTTCCCTGAAAAGACTATGTCAATATAAAACAAACAGAAATTAATTAAAAAACTTTTTCCACAAAACAATTTTTTTCAGAGAAAAGTAAAGAACTCCATTAAACAAAAAATGAGCAAAAATAAAATAAAATAATCTACCAAGCGTGCAACTACCACAAATCAGCATCTATAAATAAATGAAACCCAAAACGAACAGAAATTACAATAAATAGCCGAGTCAAACTCAAAATGAGCAGAAATTAACATAACTTGGGCTCAAAACCCCTATTCCTTCCCAAGGCCAGAACATAATTTGCACTTTACTGAAAAAATATAAATGTAACTTTTATAACTTTAATAAATCAAATAATATTAACATTTTGATTACTAAACATCAGTATATGTATATTAAACTGACAATGCACATTCATTTGTATTTTTTTCAGTAAAGTGCAAATTATGTTGACCTAATTTACAGAACTTTCTGCAACGTTGAACAAAATTGTTATCTGAAAATTCTGATTGGATGTGTTTGGGGGAATGGTGGGCGTGAGAGGGGCGTTAGTCACCCTCCAATCACTTTCAACTATTGAAAAGGGCACTAGCCCTCTCAATTACCAATTGAATGAGCCCCTTTTGAAGCTTTTACGACAACTCTATCTACACAAACCTTATATGCCCCCAGGGCATAACTTACAGCCTTTGCCCTGGGGCTTTGGGGGGTTTGTCATCCTTAAATACATAATTTACAGAACTTTCAACTACTTTGAACAAAATGGCTATCTAAAAATTTTGATTGGATGTGTTTGGGGGAAAGGTGGGCGTGAGAGGAGGGTTAGTTGCACTCAAATAAGTTTCAAAGCTAAGGCACTAGCCCTTTGAATTTCCAATTGAATAAGCTTTTTTTCCAGTTTCTACGACAAAGATTTCAATAAAAACTTATATGCCCTCAGGGAATAACTTATAACCCTTGGCCTGAAGACTGTGGGGGGGGGGAGTGTTCTAATCAAAGATATAATTTTATGAACTTTAAACAAAATGGCTATTTCAAAATTTTGATTGGATTTTTTTGGGGAAATGGTGGGCGTGGAAGGGGTGTTAGTTGCCCTCCAATCACTTTCAACTGTTAAATAGGACCCCAGCCATTACAATTTCCAATCAAATGAGTCATTTTTGATGTTTCTACGACAACGCGTTCTATAAAAACCTTATATACCCCAAGGGCATAATTTACAACCCTTGCCATGAGGGCTGTGGGGGGGGGGTGTCATCCTCAAAGACCTAATTTCTCGAACTTTCAACTACGTTGAACTAAATGGCTATCTTAAAATTTTGATTGGATGTATTTGGGGACAATGTGGGCGTGAGATGGGGGTTAGTTGCCCTCCAATCACTTTCAACTATTTAAAAGGGCACTAGCCCTTTGAATTTCCAAATGAATGAGCCTTTTTTGAAGTTTCTACGACAACGTTTTCTATAAAAACTGCATCTTCCCCCAGGGTATAACTTAGAGCCCTTGCCTTGAGGGCTCTGGGGGAGTGTCCTCCTCAAAAACATAATTTCTATCTGGAAATCAACTAGGCTACGCTGAACAAAATTGCTATCTAAACTTTTTGAGAGGAGGTGTTTGGGGTACAGGGGGGTGTGAGAGGGGGGTTAGTTGCCTTTTTTCAAGTTTCTACGACAAAGATTTCAATAAAAACTTATATGCCCCTAGGGCGTTACTTATAACCCTTGCCCTGAAGACTGTGGGGGAAGTGCCCTGCTCAAAGGTATAATTTCGTGAACTTTAAACTGTGCGGAACAAAAAGGCTATCTCAAAAGTTGTATTGGATGAGTTTGGGGAAATGTTGGTTGTGGAAGGGGTGTTAGTTGCCTTCTAATCACTTTCGACTATTAAAAAGGGCACTAGTAATTTCAATGTCCAATCGAATCAGCCCTTTTTGAAGTTTCTACGTCACCACATTCTGTAAAATCCTTATATGCCCCCAGGCCAGAACTTACAACCCTTGCCCTGAGGGTTTTGGGGGGCTATAATCCTCAAAGACCTAATTTCCAGAACTTTCATCTACGTTGAACAAAATGGCTATCTTAAAATTTTTGATTGGATGTGTTTGGGGAAATGGTGGGCGTGGAAGGGGTGTTAGTTACCTTCCATTTACTTTCGACTATTAAAAAAGGGCACAAGCCACTCCGATTTCCAATTGAATGAGCCCCTTTCGAAGTTTCTGCGAAAACTTCTTCGATACGAAGGGGCCTGGTCTAAAGGAAAAAAAAATAATAAATAATACATTGTGCCACATCGTTCTTATGTGCCCCCAGGGCATAACTTAAAACCCTTGCCCTTAGGATTGTGGGGAGACCTCCTCAAAAACATATTTTCTATCTGGAAATCAACTACGCTGAACAAAATGGCTATCTCAAAATTTTTATTGGATGTGTTTGGGGAATGATGGGCGTGGGGGGGGGCTAGTTGCCCTCCAATCACTTTCGACTATTAAAAAGGGCACTAGCCACTCCAATTTCCAATCGAATGAGCCCTTTTTGAAGTTTATACAACAACCCCTTCGATACGAAGTGCCCTGGTCTAAGACCAAGAAAAAAAATAATACATAGTACCAACATCGTTCTTTACTTAGGCAGCGCAAGCGCTGCCTATGATGAACTGTCCGTCGTTCAGCCGTATGCAGAGCAGGACTAGCTAAGGTACTATTCCTATCATGCTTCTTTGGCCATCCCTCCCAAAAACCACCGTGCTATCCCCATCATGCTTCTTTGGCCTTGCCACCCCAAAACCACTATAGCACATAAGAAATTGCTAAGGTTGAGCAAGGAAATTTCTAAGGTTGAGCAAGAATAGTGCCATCCCCCTAATGCTTCTTTGGCTGTGCCTCCTAAAAACCCCTATACCACCTGACAAATTGCTAAAGTTGAGCAAGAAGAACACCATCCCCCTTATGGAAGGCCGTACCCGGGATTTTTTTTTCGGAGGCGGTTTTACTCAGATTTTTTTTGTGGGAGGGGGGGTTACACAAAAAACCTCAACAAACGCATACAAAATTTGTTTATATCCATTTTTGTTAAGTTTTTATGAGTCAAGAAAAACATTTCGGGAGGGGTTCAACCCCCCTAACCTCTCTCTGGGTACGGCCTTGCCCTCATGCCTCTTTGGGCATACCATCGAAAGACCGCCCTATCACCTAATAACTCGCTAAGACTGTACAAGAAGAGCACCAACTACTTAATGCTTCTTTGGCCATGCCACCCAAAAACAACCATAATATTGAATTCATTTACCATCGAACATACAGAAATATTCCTCCAACTGGCTCGCAGCCGGCAACCGTGGGATAGGGGTTTATGGCTTTCTTTAGTCACATAGGCTAGTAGCCAATTCTTTCGTATATATTTTGGTCCTTAGTTTGTTCTCATAAATTAATTTCATCTCTTTTGAATTGTGGAGGCGAGTAGTTGTTCAGTTGGCACAAAAAAGAGAAGGGTCAATAAACAAACCGCTTAAGTTTTACTATTTTCCCGAACCCTTGTGTACCATTGTTTGCAATAAATTGTTGACGCCCCCTTGAAATAGACCTCTTATTTTTAAATTATTGCTCATATTGCTCCTCTTTTTTTCTTTTTCTTTTTTTTCGTTTTGTTGATACTATATCTTCTTTTTTAACTGAAATTTAATGTTAGAGACATTGTATAAAGTTTAATGTCTGATTTATTTCTTTATTTTTGTCTGTTTGAATGTTTCATATTTTAGCTTAATAAGGACTAACCTTTAATTTTTGAAATAACGTTCAAATTTAAGTTAATTTTAACAATTGAGACTTATTGTAACCTACTTACTTCGCAGGACTTCGGAAGATACGGGATTTCTCACGAGAAAATAATGTGTGAGGGTCAAGTTATTCCACGAGAGCATGTGGTTAGAAGGTGAGAACTTCTCATTTAGTAGGCTAAACTACACTCTTAGGCTTTGGTAAGGGATTTTTGCCCCCCTAATTCCAAAAGTTCTATCTCAATTTTTATTTTTCGCTCTTAGAAACTCTAAGCAGTCAGCTGTCATGGTCCTTTAGTATCAAAGCTATGTCTTATTCGAAACTTATCTAAAACTGTTAAAGCTGAAGTCAGAGAGTAAATGTTATTAAAGGACGATTTACAGTTATATTTTTTGGTACTGGTGCATTAGATGGTCACTTCTAAAAATTCAAGTTTGGTTAATGCTAATGAAATAAAATAAAATAGGATGAATATATAATAGAGCGAGTTTGGGCTATACATTTGAACATTAAGTGGTGGGGGTGGTTGGGGGGGGGTAAAGCAGAGCATATATTATATACGTAAACTAACCTAACCTAGGTACATCCCCCCTAAACCCCAAAAACAACAGTTTAAATATCGGAAACGCAATGAAAACTGCTCTTCATTCCATTTCAAACAGTTCGTGGTAACCAACTGTAAGTAAGGAGCGACCCGGCTCAATGGTAACCGAAACTCTGAAAAACGGAATTTTGATACCAACAGACACATCAAAAGAATCAGATTTTAATGCTGATTTCAAATATATAAGTTTCGGTCAAGTCTAGTCTTACTAATCAAAAGTTGCCTGCCTGAGAAAATTTGGCTGATTTTCGAAAAAAAGGGGAAAGACCCCCTAAAGGTTATAGAACCTTAATGAAAATCACACCATCATATTCAGCGTATAAGATAACCCTACTGTAGAGGTTTCAAGCACCTACCTACAAAAATGTGGAATTTTGCATTTTTTGCCAGAAGAAAGATCACGGATGCGTGTTTATTTTTTTTTTTTTTCCAGGGGTTATCGTGTCGACCCAGTGGTCCTAGAATATCGTGGGAGGGCTCATTGGAACGGAAATGAAAAGTTCTAGTGCCCTTTTTAAGTGAACAAAAATGGAGGATAACTAGGCCCCCTCCCGCGCTCATTTTTCCCAAAGTCACTCGATCAAAATTTTGGCATAGCCATTTTGTTCAGCATGGTCGAAAATATGATAACTATGTCTTTTAGGATGACTTAATCCTCCGAAGTCCCCGGGGGGAGGGCTGAAAGTTATCAACTTTACCCAATGTTAACATATAGTATTGGTTATTGGGAAGTATACAGACGTTTTCAGAGGGGTTTTTTTCTGATTGGTGGAGGGGGGGGGGTCGGGCGTTACATGGAAGGATATTTCCATGAAGGGAGTTTTCACGGGGGAAGGGACATTGCTATGAAGGGAGTGCCGGATTTCCCATCATTATTAAAGAAAAAGATAAGAAATTAAATAAAAATAAAGTTTTTCAACTGAAAGTAATGAGCAACATCAAAACTTTAAACGAACTGAAAATATTACATCTATGATTGGGTTCACCCCCTAGTCAATACCTCGCTCTTTACGCTAAAGATTTTTTAGTACTTTCATGAGAGATATTTATTCTAATTAACGGCCTTTGTGATTAATGGGTCATTTTTAAAGAATTGGAACAAAATTTGAACTTTAGCTTAAAGAGAAAGGTATTGACTAGGGGACGAACCCCCTAATGTACGGGTATTAATTAAAATATTACGTATACGATTGGGTTCACCCCCTAGTCAATACCTCGCTCTTTAAGCCAAAGATTTTTTAGTACTTTCATGAGAGATATTTATTCTAATTAACGGACTTTGTGATTAAGGGGTCATTTTTAAAGAATTGGAACAAAATTTGAACTTTAGCTTAAAGAGCAAGGTATTGACTAGGGGACGAACCCCCTAATGTACGGGTATTAAAAATGTATGAATATAGAAGTTCGTTACATAAGTTAATTCGTAAGTTACGTATATTTATTACTAATAAAAAGCGTTCGTAAATAAATCAAAAAAAGTTCGAGAAAGCCATTTAACCAAATAAAATTAAAATTAATATACAAATTTGGTTTTAATTATTCATGTACGGTTAGCCAATATCAAAACATGCATTAATTCAAAAACTTTCAAAAATTAAAATAAAAAAAAAGTTTTTAACTGAAAGTAAGGAACGACGTTAAAACTTAAAACGACCAGAAATTATTCCGTATATGAAAGGGGCTGTCCCCTCTTCAACGCCTCGTTCCTTACGCTAAAGTTTGACTTTCTCACAACTCTTATTTTTTTACAATAAGAAACTTTAGCGTAAAGAGCGAAGCGTTGATGAGGGGACAGCCCCTTTCATATACAGAATAATTTCTGTTCGTTTTAATTTTTAACTTCGTTTCTTACTTTCAGTTAAAAAAACTTGTTTTTTTATTTTAATCTTAATAGCGGTCTCTTTGAAAATAACCGGTCTCTGGCGGGTTTCTTCTGTCACTGCATGACTGGTTTCCTTGCATAGTATATAAAAGTTACCATCTAATGCACTAGTACCCATTTTTTTAATACCGAGATTTAGCTAGCGCTAATTTGAGCCAATCAGAATTTTTGACAGATCAGAAAAATATAGAAAAATCTGATTTGCTGAAATTGGCGCAAGCTAAACCTCATTATTAGTGAAGTCTCATTGTGAACGGTCCTCAAGCGAAAGCGACCAAACGACGTCGATAGCCTATATATTCCGGATTTAATGTATTATTGATATTGATAGTGAAATTAGCTTAAGTCGCCCTTGAAAAATACTCGTAAAACAAAAGATTCTTTTGAATATGGGAAAAAAGATACGTTTTACCAAGACATAAAGAAGGAGATTTTATTTATCGCCACAATGTTTTGCCGACCGGCTAAAAAAATATTTGACTCTCATTTGAAACAAGACTGGCCCGAATATTCTTCCAATAAAATCATTTTTTGCCAGGCGATGTGACATCCGGCTATCAAACGGAAAATTTGACTTTTGTCAAAAGCTGTCTTAACAAAGCAAGAATGGTTTATTGGGTTCTTTGAAATAAGTATTATCTAAAATTGAGATTTTATAAGATCCTCCTAATTTAAAGAGGGAGGGGGGTTGTATTTAAAGGTTGCCTAAATCACCTACCTCGAGCTTGGTTCTGTTTTAGTCTTGCTAAAACTTTGACAATAATTTTGTTCGTAATGACAATGTAGACTGGTCAGTGTAAATATTATTGAATAGCAGCGAACCTTGACCACGACATGCTATAAAAAACCGTAGTGTGTTACTTTTATCTAAGGATCAGAGAAAAATCGTTTTACTTACTCCCCAGTGCAAAATATAAAGTCATCTTGCGCCCCCCCCCCCAAAAAAAATCATTTGAAAGTTGTCCGAAAAACAGCGTTGTCGACACCTTTAGAAACCTTATTTTTGCTCTCCTATAAACTTTTGAAAGATTCAGATATGTGGTTTTGCTCTGGACACTGTTGTCTATATTTACATCCTTAGATGGTTACCATTTTCGCCAAATTTTATGTCGGTCTCTTTGGATGTAAGTATTATGTTTTAAAGTGATTACAAGCATGTAGTTTTGATCATTAGAGTGTGAAGATATTGCATAGCTCACGAGAAATATGTATTTTAGCTTTATTCTTTCCCTTGTATTAAGTAATAACAACACCATAACTATTTCAGACACCCTATACTTAGATATTAAACAAAAAGAGGGAAGTGTCTGAAAATTCATAAATTACTATATCGGTGTAGATGAAATTAGCAGTACAGAAAATGTTAACGTCAAAAGGTCATGAAATAAGTTGCCTGGTTTATCTTGATGATTTAAAAATGAGCTTTTTAGTATCTTGAATTCGAATTTTGCAGCTATGGACTATGGTTTGCTTATGCTAATTGCCAACATTTATGCATAAGGAAGTTGATCATAAATTATCTTTGATGAGAAACTAACATAGAACGCTTGGCAAATTTTGGTACACCGACTTCATTTAAGTATTGTTTAATGCATGGTATTGGTAATATAGTATTGATTTTAACATTTCAATAATTATTTATTCCCTTTTGGTATTAATTTGTGACAACGGGATTTCAGACTAAGCGTCGTCCACCAGATATAATGTTATGCTGTGAAATCTTATACTTTTTTTGCTTGTTTCTAAGCAAGAAATTGACCAATAACTCAAAGTGTTTTAAGCTATATACGTAGCTATATTATGAAAGCGAATAAAAATGAATTTCATGGCTGTATCGCAGACTATGGGAAATAGCCTATAATTTACTAGCCAGAGGCCAGATATAAGCTAGATATTTACTAGCCAGATATAATTTATCAGAAAATAGGAGAAACCGGAGCGCATGAAGAAAAAATACTCTCAACTCTTGCCCCAAACACAAAATTGTAAGTCTCCGCGCCTTCCCCAACTAACTCCCCGTGCTTCCCCCACACCAAAAACAGAAGAAAGATTTCATGTGAGTCTCAACCCATTCTCCAACCATGAGACAAAACGGATGCCCATTCACAACAGTGTGGCCAGATCGTGAACAAAAAAAATAAGCCGCAGCCTTTGAAAAACACGCCAAAAATAAGCCAGACAATTTTTTGCCCAAAATTTAACTTTACTTTTAATGGTGTCCAAGTTTTGACGGCCGTTTTATAGAAATATTGAAAAAAACTACGTTTTCTAAAGAGTTAAAGAGGCTGAGTTACAAGGTCGAACCTTAAAACGTACAGGGATTACGAGGCAAAGTTGGGGGGCTGCCGCCCCCAAACCCCCGCTTTCGCAGCCTTTAAATATAAAAAAATTTCTTTAAACTGAAAGTAAGGACCGACATTAAAACTTAAAACGAACATAAATTATTCCGTATATGAAAGGGGCTGTGCCCTCCTCAAGCCTCGCTCTTTACGCTAAAGTTTTTATTGTTTAAAAAAAAGAGTTGTGAGAAAGTCAAACTTTAGCGTAAAGAGCGAGGCGTTGAGGAGGGCACAGCCCCTTTCATATACTGAATAATTTCTGTTCGTGTTAAGTTCGATTAACTCTTTAGAAAACGTAGTTTTTTTCAAATAATTTCTACACGTTTTTGTACAGTTTATTACTTATCAAGATAAAGTCGGAAGAGGATGACATTTTGCAAGTTTCTTAGTTTGAGCTTGGGCTACAAAATGCGATTACCGCTGTCTCTCTGCGACCTCTAGGACCTGAAATCGCTTAACATTGTGGTGGGTCGCCTCTTTATAGAGGCACATGTGTGCCTCCTTGACTCACCACTATTCAGGTCCTTTGATCCTACTGGCATTATCGACCTTTCAATTCGTTCCCTGGTTTGCGGAAATTCAGTTCCAGTTTAGAGATTATTTTGAGGCTGCATTTAGTAGAATTGCGATAAACCGCTACCACCTGTGGAACTCTAGAGACTTTACAGAGAGTTCCGCGTGCGAGGTTCAGAATATTCTCGACTGTGCTTACGGTCTAGTCTATAATTTCGGGGAAAATTATTGAAAAGCACGTCCATTGGTTCAGGTTCTTCGGTGGTAGCTCGAGAACTCTCCATGTGTGCGATACACTTTCTGTACCCCCTAGTTTCCCTGAGTTGAACCTCCGAGTGCTGTAATGATACCCCGTGACCCAAGGCGTTTTAATGTAAACATTTCGATTCAGTCAGAGGTTCTTTTTGGCGCAATAGAGTTATTGCCAGAACAAATTCTTAAAATTGTGTACCAGCCCTTATGTATTGGTTGGATATAATGATGCATTACTTAATAACGACCTTAGCCCGCAGACAAAAACAAAAAAGATCATTATTTCATTGGTTTATTATCACATAGATACACAAACGAAAATCAGATCATTGGATATTACCACATATAGATTCATAAAATTATGGAAATCACTTTGTGTAAAGTCAAAGCTTTGGATTAAAGTCCTTTTCCCAATGATAAATGCGAGGCCAAAACGCCCTTAAAGGGCTACGAAAGGTACACAAGGAACACAATTGTACTTTTATCTTTATCACAAGTCCATTCCAGGGTCATAATTGGCTATCACGAATCACAATACGTCCCTGGGACCAAAAACAAATAAGACTGAGTAGATTCTCCGTCTTTGGTCCATGAACTGACTATTGGATAACCCGCACAATCTGAGCGGAGGTGGAGCCAACTTGAGAACTGGCTGAGCACTGAGTTGACGGCCGTCTACTTTCCCTCATCGCCGCCCCGTATTTGCGGGGAAAAGACCGTAGCAGGCCTCCAGGCGTGAATGATAAGTGTAATCAAACACTTTCACTTGTTCTCACTCAATTTTTCTTCTCCGGGGCTGTACTGCGAAGAGCGAGTTGTTGAGGTAACGAATTGTAATGTACCGCGCCAGCTCCACCTCCGCTCAAATTCGCCAGGTATCAGCCGTATTTTATTCGAGTCCGCATGGTTGTAGTATCGAGATAGGGAGACGAAGGTTCTTAGTCTTTATTTGTTCTTGCTGGGACGGATCTCCAGGTTACTGTTTGATGAGCCACATTTTAACGAAGTCCGAACATTCCACCACTTTAAACATGGAAGGGAAGTATCGTGGGCCAGATTGGGAATGACACGCGTTATAAATTTTGATACTTTTACGTAAGACAAACTAAGAATTGAATTTTGTTGCTGTGCTGCGAGAGCCAACTCACTCATCGATTTCAGAAGTTTACAACTTATCATAATTATATTGACCTTTAGCGCAAGATAGCTGTCCGAACTCTGGCTGCCAGTCATTGAGTGAGGGCGTACCTTTTAAGGCGCTTTATGACGGGAAAACTAAAAAAAAGTGGTAGATTGGAAAAAAAAATGCTCCAGGGTGGAATTTTCGGTGATTAAGAATATCTGTCTTTCATAGCCCTTTAAGATTGACCAAATGCCTCTAAGATGTCACTGAGTTCATCTTCTTCCCTGTCAGCGTCAGCCGCAGCAGCTCTGCCACATCGTCCACTGTCAGACGCATTTTCAGCTCCATTTTTTGAAAATATGGAACTTTTGAACGAACTCATTTTGGCCGATGGTACGAATGACGAAAAGCAGTTGCCACTGACAGACATCCACAGTCGAAAAATCAAATTTGTGTTTAGGATTCGTAAAAGCATTCTATTCCAAAGTTTTGAATTTACACAGTTCATCATAAAAAACGCTCTCTCAACGACTGTGTTGTTGATAGGCAAAGTCAGCAAAGACAATGCCCATTTTGCCAAATCCTGAATGACTGGCTCTCCGATAGGTTCATAGAATTGAAGCACGTGGACCCAGAACTCAGAGGAGTCTTTTGGAAGTTCTCCGCCAAAATGTTCATTCCAGTCAACCTCGAGCAGGCGTCTCCACTGGTTTTCTATGTCTCCAAAGTTTGTCACTGGACTCACACTAAGAGGTAGGTCGGCGAATCTGGGTCTTGTCTGGAATAAATATATTGTCGGCGAGAGCATTAACAGCTGAAGTAGCTTCAATCAATGTATGCTCAGAGACTCTAATTAAACTGAAACAGAGCAATAAACATATAGTAGTATTCTCTGACTCCAAATCTGCTGTCTATATACTATGAAACACTACTTGTGAAACACTGGTCCTAGGCCTACATCAAACCAAAGAAAACCTAAGCAGCCTTGGAAGATTAGGCTTTGTTACTAAATTTCAATATATACCTCGTCATCTAGGTAAAGACGGAAATGAAAAAGCAGACAAGATAGCAAAGAAAGAAGCAAAAACCCAAATGGAACCAGTGAAATCTCTAACTATAAGGGATACGACTAGATTATGACTAAAAACATTGCTTGAATTAAAGCCACCAAATTTATCCCCCTTTCCAACCAGTATACACTCAGTCTGGTTCAACTGCCTGTGTTCAAATATAGCTAACTTCAACCACCACTCTCCCTCATACAAAATAAAGCAGCCAAATGGATAAGTTGCCAATAGCCCATTTGGAAGGTACTGTAAAAACACAGAAGAAACCCCTAAGCATATACTAGTGGATTATAAAAGACTGAAAAGAAAACTGTAAATGGATCTAAATCTACAACACCATATATAGTGGGTCAAAATACGCTGACTATATTGAATTAGATAAATACTACTATGATGTTACCTCACATTATTAGCTAATAGCTGATTTACATCTTTCCATATTCATCCACATTTTGAATATTAATAAGCAGTGTTTACAACAAGGTAGTTTACTATAACAGTAACATATTTTTTACAACAAGAGAAACTATGTAGTAAGGGATTATCTCATTCATTAAAAATTGAATTCTCCCCAGAAGAAGTGTATGAACTTATCATGAGAAAAGAAGAACAAATTTAAGATTTGGATCTATTGTCAACCCAGCCCAGAAAGAAGAGGGGTCAATGATCTGATTTTCAGGACACTTGCCTTGATTGTCTACAGTTGATTGATTAAATTTAATATAACAATGAACCTTGTTTATTTCGAAATCTGAAAGGTTTTTTTCTAAATAACAAAACTATAGGATGCCTTCCATAGTTGCTGTCTGTTAAAGGTAATGTATCATGTTTAATTATCAATGTTGTGGTCAAGATTTGTAGACTATTGGCCAAGATTGATAATTCTGAAAATTAGTAGTGGTCAAGAGTAAAGTCTCAGCTGCATGGTAAAGGACATACTGCATTCTAATCAGAGATACAGCTCAGATTAGGCACTGGCTAATCACTAGGAGTCTTACCCTATAGGCGTAGGCTACAGCAACAGTAACAAAGAAATCAGACATCATAGCAAGGGTAAATCTTCTACTTATCCTGCTCCTGTATTTTTATATCTCTTTCTGCTATTTTCATTAGTATTATATGGTACTTTATTACATATTAGCTATTAGCCTATATTATATATAGCTAATTTCTCTAGTATTTAACTATAGGCTAATACATTGGGGAAAATGAATAAAAGTGAGTCTGAAACAAGATTGATTTCTACAGGTTTGATTGTGTCACAAGATGATGTTCATCACCGCTAAAAATGGGGGTGCAAACCAGTCATGTACCCCAGCTATTTTTCTTTAGCATAGACCCACTTTTCTGGTCGCCAATGCATTGAGGTACACACCTCCATGCATTGGGTACCCCCCCATACCAGGTAGGGATTAATTGTTTTATGTACAACCATCAACATATAATGTACTCCTTCACCACTGTAGTAGCATACCGCAGGATCTGTACCTCAGCATTTGATACCTACATCTAACCCAGTGTACTACTCTATCTATAGCATAGCAGGACCTCCTCCATAGAGGGCGGAGGAGGACCTATGCCATGTTTAATGTAGTACTAATTGTGGGGTGTAGCACTCAAATTCTTAAGTCCAGATCCTGTGGTGTACTACTGAAGTGGTGAGGTAGTACATTATGTTGATGGTAGTACATAAAACAATTAATATCCACCACTGCCCCATAACACTTTTCACTTTTGTATGTATTCTGAGAAAACCAATGACCAATTTGTTTCTTCCTTTGAGCATATTTAAACTGAAGTGATGCACAGAAAACCTCAAATATACATAGGCTAAATGTATTTTCTCAGAATAGACCTAGACAAAAAGTGAAAACGGGTATGGGGGTATCCAATATATTGAGGGCAGTACCCAATGCATTGGGGTGTGGACCCAGTCGGCTAGGCTGTGTACCCAATCTGTTTGTACAGAGATACAAACCACAGAAAATAGCTAGAGTGTACATGACGACAGCATGACGACTCCTGGACAACTCACATGAACTAAACAGTTAAACAGGATCTGTAGATGTTACAGACATGTCTGTTATGAGTTTGATTACTGGCGTTATTCTATACTGATAAGTAACAGCTAATATACTGTACCTTCAGCTGTAGTTCAACCCCATGGCTTAATGGCTAATGCTTTTTATGCTGTTGTTACGAAGCCACGTGTCTCTTAGGATTTGAAAACTCCACCGTAGTGCCGCGATTAGATTCGTATTTTGACCATAGAGTTAAAACGTGATTTTGACCTTTCGTGAGCATTCGTTCGTTCGTCCGTTCGAAAATCGGATGAATTGCCAAAAAATATAAATTCTTCCCGAAAAAGTAAATCACGCCAAGAAATAAGCCAGTTCAAAATAAAAATAGCCAAGTTTTAAGCCACAAGCCAGTTCCAAAAATTTTCACACCAGTCGCCAACAAAATAAGCCAGTTTGGCGTAAAATAAGCCAATCTGGCCACACTGATCAAAAGAGACATTTATCCACTGAAAGTACAGCCAACATCTCGTCAAAGAGAAGTTTCCCTTCGGGGAGAGCACAGAGTAATTTTGAAGAATGGGGAGTGTGGTTCATAGTAAGAAATATAATATAGAAAATCCTGGTGAATATTCATATCGATGTCCTTGCCAGCGGCAAACTGGATACAAGAGGCAGGAGGAGGAAGAAGGAGGGAAGATAGGGAGAAAAATTAAAACAAAAGATACAAAGGGAGAGGACGATATTACAACTTTGAAAGTGGTTTTTGTACCAAAAAATATTGTGACTTTCGGCACAATTAAAGCTTTTTTGCAAGGTCAAAAAGTCTCAGGAAGCAATGTTGCCAGATTCCTGATGTAATATTGCATATTCATCAAAAGCACTATTCATTGAGGGAAACTGTTGGAAAAAAAAGTATATACCATCTGATGAGAAGTTGTATATTTATCGAAAACCGAAAATTGTCAATCGAAATTGCTAATTGTATATGTTATTATTCATCTTTGTATTATGTATGCGTTTCTTTTCTAAAAAAAGCTCCAAATTATTATTTTTATTATTGTTTTTTTTATTCTCACCCTCAGATTTCCTAGCCTATAAAAATAATCTAGATAGGTTACGAGTTTGAGAAAATTCGATTCGAGTCTAAATTTGAAAAAAAAACATTTTTCATGTAAGTAACGTCATATTTATTATACATTTAAAGGACAAAAATTACATCATTCTTTCCCAAGGGTGGTCTTACCATTTTTTGCATTTTACGATGCATGCGAAATTCCACAAGATGACAAATGACTCAGAACAACTAACGATTAAATAATCGTTGTGAACAACGATTAAAAAGTGAATCATGAAGCTAAAAGTGAATACATAAAAAATTACTGTCTAACAGTTAGAATATCTCATATTTTACGAATTTAAACTAGAGACTGGAAACTTCCTAAAATAAGAATAATTACTTCCCTCTGGGTGAACATGAATCAGCTACAACTAAACACGTATTGAATATCTTACTTCCAAGGCGAGGGTAAACTCATTTTTTATCGGAGGGGGGAAAATGGAATATAAAGCAAAAAAAAGACAAAACATGTACTTAAAAATTACCATGAACTAATATGATAAGGATACTTTCGCTGATGAACGGTCATGTAGGTGGAAGAATTTAAATATAATACCCACTACAATATGTGTCATACATAGAAATCCATCAATAATAATTACTAAGATTTATCCTACTACAAATAACAAGTGAATACTCCAGCATTAAACCCATTCTAAAACCTAGAAACTTTGGAAAGGAAAGCTCCAATATTTCAAGAATTGCCGATAAAACTTGATTACAAACATAGTTATTTGTAAGGACGCATGTGCAAATCTTTTTATTGGTTTCTTCTCTTTATTTCTAGCACCACAATATCTGTTACACTCTAATTCTTTTTCAAAGGAAATCCCCCCCACTTTCAAGATCCCAATAACAACAATTTACAAAATAATTATTAATACGACTTACTGTACTACAAAATACAGGGATTGTATCCAACCAAATCCGAAAGAAACTAGAAAGTTTCTTTAAGATAGGCAGGACGTAGAAAATTGTGCGACTGCAGAATTACTTTACAACTTGAAAGATGACAACGAATTTGACTCCCTACAAATTCGAATACGAATTATATTCGACTACCTACAAATTCGAACATGAATTATAAAAAAAAATCCTGGTCCAAAAATAGAGTATTGGTTAAATTTTGTTAAAGTAACGATTCTGGGATAGTTTTAATTTTTCAATTTTAGTTTTAAAGATCCGATTTTATTGCAAGGTTTGTTTTAATTATATTTGTAATTTTTTACAAATAATGCTTCATTTATATTTTGTAATCTGCTGAGGACAGAGACTCTTGGATATAGAGCCGAAATATACTTAAGGTATAAACAAATTTCACTGTCTTGGGTAAATTCCTATTTATTTTACTTGTTGTTGTTTTGCGACGGAAAGAAAGTGCTGTCTCCGTCATAAACAAGAGTTAATCCGGTGTTAAAAACAAGCGCCAATTTTAAATTATAGAGAGTGGGGAACCTATGACTTCAAATTATAGAAAAGCCAGTGAGCACGAAATATGGCTCCAAGCAATAATTTTGGCTTCAAATATTAATGGAGCCAAATATTATTCATGTTCTTTTCAATTTATCGAATGTCTTTCAAAAGACTGGGCAAAAAAATCTAAATTTTCGAGAGATGTCATACAAAAATTGACAGAAAATTTTACAAACAAATCTGTCCATCTCTGTTCATTTCACCAATAATAAAGTTCAGCATCCGTATTTTATCATAGAAAAACAAGGGAAGTGTGTTTTATTGATATTTTTTCATAGTCTGAACCATTTATTGAATGTTGAATTTATAAATCTCTCTATTTTTTACAAAAAAAAATTCCATAAAATAAAAGTGATAGTTTTCAACTTTTCTTTGGTATAAATATTTAAGGATAATTCTCGATTCTACAATTCTTATTTGCAAATTTACCCTGTCTTTTGTCAAAAAATCGTGAAAAGTCGGGAGAGTTCGAGTGTACAGCAAGCTGATTTCATTCAGCGAAACTGTCAATGAAAAAAATTATGAAATTTCATGAAAACTATAAGATTTAATCCAGTAGCTAAGATGTTTTCAGTCTTTTTTTGTGTTTCAACTTCCATATTTTGGCGCATTTGTGTTCCAGCATATCACGGCAACATGATAAAGACAATTATAAAATAATAGTTTGGGTTTGCTGAACTCGACAAAATTTATAAATCTTTCATTAGGCGAATCTAATTACATTTTAGCACTACCCTAATGCCAAAATTTTATATTAATTTTGGCCTAAAACTGTCTTCAACCGAAATAGTTTCTATGTTACGATCAAACTTTTAGTTAAACAAAACACATTTTAAATACTAATTAGTTAATACCAAATCTGACTTCGACATCGTAATAACTATTTCCAAACGTACGTGAAACATTAGTTTTAAAATTCGAGGGTGTTTTTTTTAGGCAGAAAATACATTAGACTTTTGACAAATGGCTGCCAATAAGAGTGAATTAGAAAACAACCGTTTCACAGGAAATATGCTGTGATTGAATACTGAATCGCACTGGAGATAGATTTCAAGGCCGTATCCAGGGAGGAGGGTTAGGGGGTTTGACCTCCCCCCTCCCCGAAATGTTTGTCTGACTCGTAAAAACGTAACACAAATGAATATAAAAAATTTATGCGTTTTTTGCTTACCCCCCCCTCCCTCCGAAAAAAATCTTTGTGTAAAACACCCCCAGAAAAAAAATCCTGGATATGGCCCTGATTAGATTTTCATCACTTTTGGCTTTTAATATTTTTGAATAAATTTTAATTTTTAACTTTAATTTAACTTTGAAATTAATTTTCAGCACTTTAAAGGTGGCAGTAATTGACAGAAAGTCCCACCAAAATAGATTTTCATTATTTTTACAACAGTTTAGCAAACAGGTTTAAACTAAGTACTAAAGGATTTTGAATACGCAAATAAAACGTACTTCTGAAACTTCAACTCTGGTGCTAATTTAGTCTGTAGAGAATCGTAAAATCAGTAGATTTTTTTTACTAAGCGAATGAAGTGCTAAATTTAGAATCAAATTACATACTAAACTTTCACTTTTGTCACTCAATCAGGCTCATACAATTAATATTTTCAGTTTTTAAAATTAGAAATTGTTGATTATTGAATTTGGAAGTTACAGTTAAAAAAGAAAATTGTTTTTTTGTAATTCTGGGAAATATGAAAGGTATACCAGCTCGTTCTTTTTACTAAGTGGCGAAGTTTATTTCTACATTATATTTTTTATTCTTAAAACTTTAAAAATTTGAATTAAGAAATTTACTGAAAAGTTGCAAAAAATAGCTGGATTTTTTTAATGAAATTGTTGAATATTTGATGGATAACAAAAGGAGGATAATGTTTAAACGAAAGAAGGCATATGAAATACTTTGGAGGAGCCCGTTGATTGTTAGATGGAAAATTGTCATATTGAAAAATAGAAAAAGCACACCAACTCCTTTTTACCAAGTTAGGAAGTTCATTTCTAAACTGTATCTTTATTGCTGAAAAAATAACAAGAAATTTTGTTTTAAAAATTATCTTGACCAAAGATTAAGCCCATATCTTGATATAAGCCATGCTCACAAATTAAGCAAAATACACTTCACAAAAACATTTGGATGTTAAGCAGCACTTTATCACATTCAAAATTAGCTCCAGGAGATGAGACACAAGAGAAGAAATTATTTTTAAGAAACACACAAAAAGCAACAGCAAAATAACTTCAACAACGATTACAGCGACTTTAAAATAATTGGCTAAAATCAAATGCTAGAAACTAATGGTTTGATTTTAAGAACAAGCCAAAACTAGGTTCCCTTAACCTCAATAATAATTAACTGGTTCCTTACTCAGGAAACATTACTACATCCAG
The DNA here is from genome assembly GCF_049724085.1 of Artemia sp. Qi Xiang Cuo. Taxonomy (NCBI): domain Eukaryota; kingdom Metazoa; phylum Arthropoda; class Branchiopoda; order Anostraca; family Artemiidae; genus Artemia; species Artemia sp. Qi Xiang Cuo. The sequence continues at coordinate 52,865,876 of NC_142804.1, read as the reverse complement.
GCAAGAAGTGGCATGATTTAATAAGGCCTGGTCAGTTTGAAAGTTAAAATAACACTGAGGACAAACAAATCTTTGAGACGGCGTTGTCAATCCTTCCTCGTTTGAAAGCTAGAAAGAAAAGAGCCAATTGCTTGTATCGATCATCTAAAATCGTTAGGTACTGAAAAGGCTGAAATTGAGCCATACCGACATCAGCAAGAGAAAAAATGAGCTTATGTACTCTGTATAATGTACTCTGCTAATATGTACATGGATAACATAAAATCAGCTAAAAAAGAGCTATTGCAAGCTAGTCGGATTTATTTCACATAAACTCTCCTATATGGGAAAGTTTGTTAAAGTAAGGGTTTATTAAGATTGAAAGCGTTTTGAAAGCCGTACATCAAACAGTTCGCAGTAACGAATTGTAAGTAGGAAGCGACACGGCTCAACAGTAACCAAAACTCTAAACAATAGAGTTTTGATAACAATAAATGTATCAAAAGAATTGAATTTTTATGCTGATTCAAAATATACAAAAGTCATTAAGTTTAATGTAACCCATTAAGAGTTACAGGCCTAAGGAAATTTGTCCAAAATTTCCTTGTAACGAAAGTCTTTTCTTCTACGAAAATCTTTTACTAACATGCGAAATTCTTTTTATTTGTCTTACTTTGGTTCGACTATCTTTAACGTGTGGAGATGCTCCGGGGGATATTTTCGGCGTGTTTATTTGTTTTTCCCAGGGGTGATCGTACCGAACCAGTGATCCTAGAAGATCGGGAGAGGGTTCAAGCTATCGGAAACCAAAAGTTCTAGTGCCCTATTTAAAAAAACCAAAAAGATTGGAGGGCAGCTCCCATAGCCCTTTTCCCTAAAGTCGTTCAATCAAAATTTTGAGATAGCCATTTTGCTCAGTATAGTTAAAATGTACAATAACTATACCTTTGGGGATGTCATGACTACCTAAAGGCCCCGTGGAAAGGGCTACAAGTTACGAAATTTAACTGTTAACGTATAGTGTTTGTTATTGGGGAGTATAAAGACATCTTTTATTTGGGGGATGGGGGATTTTTTGTTGGGAGGATTTACCACGATAAAAAGTTCCGTTGGAAGAAAAGTTTCAGTGTGTGACCTTTCCAGTGGAAATTTTACACAAGGGAATTTGCCAAACTTCCCTTGCGAAATTCTTTTCATTTTCTTATTTATCTTTCCCGACTAAATTTAACACGTAGAGATGTTCTGGGAGAAATTTTCCGTGGGGTTGGGATTGTCGGGAGGGGGTATTTCCACGGGAGAAATTTTCTCTGGTGGAAAATAATTTTTCAAGGAGGGAAGCTGGATTTCTCTCCATTATTTGAAAACGATAATAAATTAAATAAATAAAAAAACAAAAAGTTTTTAACTGAAAGTAAGAAACAACTTTGAAACTTAAAATGAACAGAAATTACTCCATATGCGAGGTGGGTAACCCTCCCCTCAATACTTTACACCAAATTTTGACTTTTGTCAAAATTCTTTAAGAACGACTCCTGAAACACAAGGGCCGTTCAATTAGAATAAGAAGCTTTTTTAAAAGGTCTAAAATAGTTTAGCTTGAAGAGCGAGGCACTGAGGAGGGGGCAACCCTCTTCGTGTATTCCTTTTAAGTTTCAATGTTGCTCCTTACTTTTAAGTTGAAAAACATTTTTTTTTGTTTAATATAATAGTGAAAACGAAGAAAAATTGGAAAAACAGATTTTTTGGTTATGATGCGTACAAGTTAGAAGAAAACTGGTTACATAAATAATTGATATTTTATATTGCTTTAGACATGTCGAATCTAATTATGTATTTTAATTGCAACCATGGTAATTTTTTGTCTGTTTTTCGACGACATTATCGAAAAACATTTGTTGTTCATTATCGCCACTACTTTTTCTTTTCGATTAAACTAACCGGTGTATCAGTAAAGGCATTGAAAAGTCTGCAACACGCAGTAAAGGTGTTATTTGTTGAAGAGCTTATTAAAATTAGGCAGAGTTACCCAGAAATAAAAGAAAGTCAAGTATGTAAACAATCACTTCATTAATCTGAAACTACCCAATGTAAAAAAAAAATTCCCCTCTCCTATTTCAAAAGGCCTGCAAGTTGAACAAACAGATTACACAATGTCCACAACAATAACCAAATTGTCGATCACAAAATGAAACACGTAACAGTGCACTTTCTTGAAAAATAAGCGAGAAAGTGGGAAAGATCTCTCTAGTGAATCTTAATCCGCTATCACTTTTGTGGCTCAGGATCGTCCGATGTGAAGGTTAACCATTACTGTCCTATACGCCACTAGGCGTTGGAGCTTAATTAAGTTTTTGCGTCGGAGCTTAATTAGTTAAAAGTTTAATTAAGTATGTTGATTAAACTTAGTGTGTAAGATACGTGGCCATAGTAGCAAAAGGTAAATAAAGAGCAATCCTTGTTAATACGAACCAAAACTCTAGAAATACAATTTGAAATAGAAATAAACAACTAAAAAAATCCACTTTTATGTTCTTTCCAAAAACACAAAATTCAATACATTTTAGGTTATTTATAAAAAAGTATTAACATAATGGAGCTTGAATAATTTTAGAAAAACAGTGAAAATACGCCAAATAACGCTTCAAAACCTTTGATCTGAGGCTTTAGCCCCTTACCTATAGAAAACCAATAGTTTCTATATTCCTGAAAATGACAGTTATATATGCATATTTACTTGTTTTTCAGGGTTGATCGGACAAGTGACAACAGAGTATCGAAGTAACCAAACTGAAATTCAAAAGCATAATCCCCTTTTTACGCCCATATAAGAGATTGCACCCTAACAAACTGCAGATTTCAGCCATTCCGTACCGTAAAAAAACAAATTTGCTCCAAATGATGCCAAAATATCATCAAGCGAAAACGTTGACCAAGTCAGTCAATTTAGGGCTATTCAAAAGCTATTAATACAATCTTCAATTTTTATAGGTCATATTGGCTCGCATTCGTTTTTTGTGGATTCCATACGATCCCTATGTGAGTATGCTAAAAAATGTCACTCGTTTCATACTTTCAAAAGAATCTTTAAGAAGTTTTTCAATGTCTTAATGACTTATGTTTAAAAAAATGTTTTCTTTTTTTATTAACTGACGGACGACTCTGGGCTGGGCTAGGAATTGTTGTTGTGAAGGGTGTTTGACCTGTGCTCAGCATTTCTCATGGCTTGGTTTCAATTATGTAATTTGAAAGAATTTTATTTAATCGGACAGTCCATGCGGAATAAATTGATTGTTTGATTCCTTGGTAGTTCCCTGCTTAATTTGTGATTTTTGGATTCTCTTTTTTATGGGGATCATTGCATTTTTCTATTGTCATTACTTTATTTATTTTTAATTATTTTATTTGTGTATTTTTTTTCTCTTGTGTTGAGTCTCTTAAAGGTGTGAATATATAATGTTGAATCATGTTTTTTTTTATGTATTTGTTCCGTTTTTGTTTATTCCCTGTTTTTTTCCTGGTCATACGGGCCAGGACGGGGGAGTTTATGCTGAAGTGTTTTTGTTATGAATTAATTGCTTGAATGAATTCATTGATTGGTTGAAAGATTGACTCTAAAATTGTATTTTTAGGCCTAAATTTTCAGCCTAACAAATCCTTTAGTTAAAGCCTGAAGGTAAAGTCACGCCCCCCCCCTCCTACTAGCAGGAAAAAATTGGACTAATTACACACAATATGGGTACCGAGAAATTAACAAAACCCCTCTTAATACATAAAAGGTAGTTTCTACGGAAATGCGGTGGCATCTAAGCATTGTGACACAAGTGATTAACTCTGTTGTAAAGAGGGAGTCTTATAATTAGAATGAGCACATTCTTTTGTGTCGAATAAATATGCCTATATGAGTCTTAATTTTCAAAGCATTGATATTATTAATAAGCTTCAGCATAAAGGGCACGGTTTAGAGTGGCGTGGAAGCCCCTCGCATAAGTAAGGTAGCATTAAATATAATATAAATAATACAAAATTAAATAGGAAAAAGCTGCTCTTTTTTAGAACAATTTTGAAACTTAAAATAAACAGAAATTATCCTATATGTGTATGGAAGAGACTTCTGGCCATTTCAACCTTTTATTCTTCCAGTTTTGTTGATCGCTCTAAGAAAATTTATCTTAACTAACAAGAATTTATAGAATAATAGTAAATAAAGAATTTTAGTAAGTAAAAATTAAGTAAATATTTAGTAATTTTCTCAAAGCAATATCTATGAAATATGCATCATGGCTTTTAAGATAGCATGGACAAGAAATCTCAGGCATTAACTTGATTAACTTAACGATAAATATAAAAAAAGTTTCCTGGTGAAAGGGCAAAATCGAAACTTAGAACGAATAAATTACTGCTTCTTATCCTGCACAACACGTATCTATTAAACTAAAACCACATGAAATGTAGTATCTACTAACTTCTGAAATAGTCTTATATTTGTAGAGCAAAGTGTTTGATTTCTAGTAAAATGTAAGCTCCAACAAAAAGAGTAGCCGAATTCTTCAAGTCTCTAATATTCATGCATTAAATGTTTTGTTTTACTTGAACTAAAATCACTTTAACAAAACTTACAAACAATTTAAAAGGTTGATTCAGTATAAGAACTGGCCATGTTTGGTAGCCACATTCTAAAATGCTTTCTAGATAACACTAGTCAAACTTTAGCATAAAGAGGGGGATAAGAAGGACACCGGTCGCCTTATAATTTCAGTTCGTTTAATTTTAAATATTTTAAAACTCACACTTTAGAGGCTATTTTTATTTGGGCCTTCAAAAAGCTGCATAGAATAATAGGTTTCTGTTGGAGGATTTAAATGAAGAAAAAAAAAAATTAAGGTATGCAGAATGGAGCCTCTAGGCTCTATGAGCCTTGTCATAAGATATCCAATCAAAAACTGCCTATGCATGTGCCTGTACTGAAGATATGCTTATAGAATGCCTGCACCAAAATTTGGTTCATTCCGACTGGCGACGCCTCTAATTAAAGAAAATTCAGCTAATTAGTACCCGTTCCATGAATGAAGGATTGATGGCAATGCAAGACGGTTCCAATGGTGTGCTTTCTGTTTCGATCTGACACCATTTTTAGGAACTATAGGCTTTTGTATTTTCACTATGGATGTGTTGGAAGCGTTGGATGATTTGCCCCCCACCACGCATTGCACTCCCGGCTGAAGGCATTGAATCAGGAGATCGGTACCTGCGCAAAGCAGACCTTTCGTCAGCATGCAAAAAAAGTATAAAAAAAAACCCATGTGATCGTCTCTTACTAGGTAACTAGATTCTTTCTAATTGAAATGATGCAAAACGAAGAGCAGAACACCCTCGAACGTAACACAAAGAAGTTATTGTAACAGAAAGAGGTTATTATAACAGAAAATTCGATAGAAGTTAGAATCTCATGGGGGGAAGCAAAGAGTGAAGCTCTAATAAAATTGAGGTGGATGAGGACCATGCACGGTTATTTACACAGCGAGCAACTTTGCAAACCATCTCGCAAATAAATAACTGTACAAAATACCGAATTTTCATGGAAACTCAAGAGAATCATAATTTAGACACCACTATTACCAATTTGTAAGTTGAATATAACAATAGAAGTGAGGATGATTTCTGTAATTTGCCTTTTACTTGATATTTAATGTTTTATGCCAGTGGTTCCTTTTGGTATTCGATGTGGTTCCTTTTACTTGGTATTTGATGTTTTAATGCCAGTGGTTCCTTTTGGTATTTGATGTGGTTCCTATCTGAAGTGGTTCCTTTTACTTGGTATTTGATGTTTTATTCCAGTGGTTCCTTTTTCTGTCAATTTTATGCCTTTTCCAAATGGTACACCCCTTAGAAAAGAGTTCAATCGTTGAGTACCCCCTTCAACGTAGTCCTACGAAGCACCTATAGTACTTTTAAGAAATTATTTTTAGTTTTTTCATTATTTTAATTAAGACTGAGTTTTAAAAGCACAAATCAAATATACAACATAAATGAAAACAGAGTATATTCACAATAGTGGATAAAATAAAAAATAACTGAGTATATTGCAAACGTAACCTCCGTGGCAAGCCTGCCAAGATTTTGATTCCGCCATTATTGATATTTTTTTCATGTACCCCCTAAAAGGCTTCTGCGTACCCCTGGGGGTACACGCACTACATGTTGGGAACCCCTGCTTTATGCTAAATCAGCTCATAAGTCGGTTTCCTTTCAGTTAATCTCGCAAGTGGAATTTTTTTTCGTTAAGACGGAGTTTGTTGCGAACATTTTAGTTAAAGAGGAAGGTTCAATTGTATTCTAACCTTTTTTGGGGTATCTCTACAGCATTGACAGACACATTTCGCTTCATCCAACTGTTTCCTTAAAGACTGGTTTTCTGCTTCAGCCTAGAAGAGAAAAACAATTAATAAGTAGCTTTATAGGTCATAACCTTTTTGATCAGTGAATTTGCAGCAGCAGAGACTAATATCCGTATAGACATAGGCTCTTGAATAATTTCCCGTCTTCTTTACATACATCATACTATCTCAACTATATACAGATCTGTGAAAGTAAGCAGCATGAAGGATATTCTAAACGCCAAGATAGTAGCCCGCCCAAACTCGAATAGAAGCTGTGCTAACTTTTTATTTGTATTAATTCTATATTATGTTCTATACTAATTCTAAATTATTCTATATTAATTCTATGCTCGATATTTTACTAATCTATTCACTGTTTTCATCTTTCGTTTGATCAAAATTTTCGTTTTACCTTTTTCAAATTTTGCTCATGCCCAAAAAATTACTGTTGTTTGGAGAGTCCTATTACTAGACCTCCAATGTTGGTAAAATTGCAATAAGAAGCTGGCGAGTAGAACGATTTGATGGTACAATAGCAAGAACGACAGTCTTAGGATTTGTATCGATTTTGTTTTGTACTTCTGATGATTGAATAAGCTATCCTAATAATGGATAGATTATTTTGTTCTTTATACAAGTTTAGAGTTGATTTCGTGTATGTTCAGAAAAAGAGCAAGGATATATGAATCTCATCAAATACACGTTTTTAGGGCTTAATAATTGTAAAAATTCATGTGTTCCAAACTGAAGAATCCGTATTGTACTTTCTCTAGAAATCAGTTATTCCCCTCCTAAAAGTTTTATAGTGGTAATAACTACTGGTCACATTTGCGAGATATATTTACTTCATATATATATCAGTAGACGTGGCCATATTCACCACAAAAATGATTTGACTGCCTGACATGATTTTATGTAATGAACCCTAAAATAAAATAACTTTATTTAACCTTGCATTGCATTTTTTTTCCATTTTACCATTCAAGAACAACTATCAATGCCAAGAAGTTTCAAGCCAAAAATTTAGAACTCTGAAGAAGCTTCCATTGATGCTCAACAAATAAATTTGATTAAATTCTACCTTTTTAATTGTATTTTAAAAAATTATTTCGGCCCATCTTCAATGTACTGCTTAACGAAACTACACCCAGAATTTTACTTTGAGAGAGGGAGGGGGAGATATATAAAATCACCTCAATATTAAAACAGTAAGCAAATCAATAGTTGGTGATTTCATTGAAAAACATTTGCAATTTTACATTTAACTATGGAAATAATTTCTACCAAAACGTATTCAAAACTCGTTCGTTCATTTATTTAGATAAATTTGTTTAAATTAAGAATTTCATTGGTATTTTTCAGGGCCAAATAATTAGCAAGCAATTAACTAACAATTAAAGAACCTTGTCGAAGCAATGACATAAATTATTTTTGCAAAAGATAAAAGAATTGTAATGTTATCACCAAAAGTAGTACTAAAACCCTAGCACAGCTATAACTCTAACATAGCTGAAAGTTAAATTAAATACTTACTTTTCTGAGTATACAGAAACTAAGATTCATTTTGTCGATACGTCTAAATCCATATGAATCTTCCACATCTAAACCTAATAAATCTCCCACAATCTAAATCCATAAGATCACCCACATGACTCAGCCCTCAAAATTAGTAATTTTAATATACCCAAACCGCTAAAACTCTTAAATCTTTATTTTGATAGCCTCAAGGAAATATATGAAAAAAATTGAAAATGTGATGACTAAAAAGTTGTGTGCAGATATCATATCTGTTTTGGGAATGACTAATGCAGAGGGCAGAGAATCTTTGAAGTATAGACTCCTTGGCACTCCTGGAGGATTGGTTGATTGGGGTAATGAATATGTCAGGTGATTTTCTTTCTATTCAATTCTTGATATTGTTCCTCCTACATGTATTGCTTAGTATATGTTGCTCCTGGTAAAATGTGAATTAGTTTTAAACTAAAAAAAAAAAAAATTACAAGTTCATATATTCTGAAACCACACTGAAACTACACATCACCTCCAAATAAAGAAAAATATTCAAGTAGAGGCAAAATTCATCAAGGATAGTTGCAGCCAGTGAATAAAATGAAATGACAGGGCAGACATGGTGACGACTGTTGTTAGCCATTTTCAATTCTCAGAAAAATATATATATATATACATATATATAATAATAATAATAATTTATTTATAACCCACTGCAAAAACAATGTGAAAAATAGTGGAGTAAAGAGAAAAAGGAAAGAAAAAACAAACACACACAACACTTGAATTGAATAAATAGACAAATAAAAAGAAAAATCAGCGAAACAAACGAATGAGACCATGGTGAGGAGATAGCTTTTCATAGGCATTTGCAGACAGATTTATATGTAAGTCACGAAGTTTCTCAATTATATCAGGTGCGTTATACTTTTTGATAATACGGCGATAAAAAAATGACAACGGAAGAAACAACAAAAATTTTCAATAGCGATAATACCATTTCCTTAATTTAGATAGGTCATTCTTCCTAGGCAAAATGTAAATACCTGAAAGGTACAAAATACATACGATTGGCTATTTACTATAAAAGAAAATTGAGGATAGTGTAGCAGAGGTCTTTGCTAAAATATCTGCTTTGTTTTTTTCATCATATTTTGGTATATTTCACTATGACTAACTTCACTTGTTTAGTGTGGTTGCTATAACATGTAATCTAAGCAGCACAATTTCTATCATCATCTTGGAAATCTGCTTTCATTTTATTGTTTTGGCTCTATTGTCTTAACTTCTGATCCTGGCCTCCCCCAGGCCACTCAACGTGTCCCCAGGTGGCGATAGGGGAACGTCCTACAAATATGTAGGGTACCTCCATAGGAGGCACGGACCAAGGGGGGACCTTGTCCCTGGGGGTCCATAATAGAAACTGGGGCACCCTCACCCGAGGTCATAAATACAGGCGGAGGAGGAAGAAGGCCCCTCAAATGTAAACTCAATAGGGCCTACCAGTGTGTCCACAAGTCCCACGAGTTACAAACCTTCTCCAGTAATGGGTTAAATTGCATGGTGATGCAGAACACCATCGCGGGAGAATCCTCTATAGGAGGACAACTTCGGCAGGGCTTAAGATCCAGATATATGGACAACGGCCTCTGCAAAGGGCTGTCTCGATCCTTTCGGGATACCTGCAAGACTGGGGACCTTGCAGTCAACTCTAATCCCACCTGAGGAGTGGCGCCCCTCGAGGAAATTATAGCCTAGTAAACGACACAGCATTCGCACGGGATTCTGGTCAATGGACAATTCTTCTAGGCTTGGTATGTTTTTAAGGGTGTCTTCGGGCTGTAAAACCTCTTCCTAGCTAATTTATCTACTGTGGACTGCCTCCCCGTGGTAGCCAGGGGCGAATCTCCAGCATTTTTATTGGGGGGGGGGGCAAGAAGGGTCCATATCTGGATAGTCAAAGGGAATGGGATGCATAATATTTTTATCTCCATATTAATTGGGAGGGGGGGCAACTGCACCCTTGCCACCCCCAAACGACGCCCTCGGTAGTAGCATAACATTTGTAGGCATGAATATATAATGAGTCGGAAGTAATAGGCTTGAGATTGTCTGTGCAGGATTTCGACTCTTGTTGATAGAAGAGCATTGCCAAGTGCTAAAAACCATGTTGTGACCAAGATGAGTCCAGGATTGCACGAAGCCTCCATTCATGGAGGTCCCAGGGACTTCTTGCCGTCCGGTTCTAAGCCGGCTTAAGCACTTCGGTGTAGACTTGAGAAGATATGTGATCCTCGTCCTGCACTGGTATCCGGGATCATTGATTTTCCCGAGACCAAAATAATTTCAATGATTTAAAGAACATGAAAATTGGAACTTGGAATGTTACGACGTTAAAAAATGACCATCATATCGACATTTTGACTGACAAATTCATACGATTCGAACTGGACTTATTAGGAGTTTCAGAAACTCATATCCCAGAGGTAGGAAGCCTGAAATTAGGTGATACAGAATTTTTTATTCACGCAGGAAGGATGGGGTACACAGACAAGGAGTAGGGCTCATGATGAATAAGGAAGCTGCTAAGTCTTGTTTAGGCTGGGAAGATATTAATAATAGAATACTAATTGCTCATTTTATGACCAAAAAGTTCAGGGTATCCGTTATAGTATTATATGCCCCTGAAGAACCGACTGACGGAGATACTAGTGACTCAGATAAATTTCACTTACAGTTACATGAGCAAATAGTTAGAGTCCCAGGTAGAAATATGGTGTTTTTATTAGGAGATTTTTAAGCACAGGTCGGTAGAAATAGGGATAGATGGTATCCTAGCCTAGGTAAATTTAGTGTAGGAAAAGAAAAGAGTTATGGATAAAGACTTTTGTAATTTTGTAGGTATAACAACCGAGTTATAACCACTACGGTGTTTGGTCATAAAATAGTTCATAAGTTAACATGGTATTCACGTGATGGTAAGACAGCAAGCCTTATTGATTATGTTATAGTAAACCGAAGACTGGCAGGATCAATACAGGATACTAGGGTATATAGGAGTGCTGTTATTGATGTTAAAAGTAAAAATGACCATCTAGTAGTGTCAATGGTTAATTTAAAGCTCAAATTTCGGAAGGGTAACTACCTCCCGGGAAGTTATGATGTTGGTAGACTCCAGGATGAGAATTTGAGAGAAACTTTCTAGGAACAGTTGAATACTAAACTCGAGAGTTTAAAATTTGATAATGTAGAACAAGGATGGAATAATTCTAGAAAAATAATTTGTGAAGTTGCTGAAGGTGTCTGAAGGAAGAAAGCTAGGACAGCAGCTAAGCATATTAGTGAAAAAGCTTTATGTTTAATAGAAAGGAGAAAGGACTTGTACAAGAATAATCTGAGTGATAGATCATATGAAAACAAAAGGAATGTAAAGAAAGTGGAGAAAGCATTAAAATATTAACTAAGGAGGTGTGAAGTGGATGCCATGGATAAAATTTCCGAGGATCTGGAAGATGCAGCTAGACAGCATAATAGTAAAATATTGTACTGGCACGTTAATAAATTCAGAGAGAGTAGTCAATCCGGACTTTGCCCAGTTAAAGACAGGCTTAGGGCCACAATGAGTGATAAGGAAAGAATTAAAGAAAGATGGGCAAAACATTTTGAGAATTTGCTAAACCAAGATAGAGTTGCAGGAAAAGACATAGAGGAAAATGAAAAAGTTTATGACGCATAGGATGTGAAGAAAGATTTGTTTTGTGCGGGAGAATAAGCGACATTACTAAAAGGATAAAAAAATAATAAGGCCCCATGTACTGATAGGGTGGTAAATGAGTTGCTTAAATATGGTGGCTCTGAGGTTAAAAATAAATTACTGAAGATTATGAATATGATTTTTGAAAAAGGAGAAGTACCTAACGATTTTAAGAAAACCTTAATTAAGCCACTTTATAAGAAACATGATAAAAGTGAGTGTGGTAATTATCGAGGCATTAGTCTGGTCCCTGTAGGTAGCAAATTTTTTAGTAATTTAATAATTTTTAGACTGAGAGATGCTGTAGACAAAATTTTAAAAGAAAGACAGGGCGGTTTTAGAAAAGATAGAGGATGTGTCGACCAAATTTTTAGTCTGAAGTTCATAATTGAGAACTGCCTTATTTGTCAAACACCTTTGGTCCCCAGTTTTATAGATTATGAGCAAGCCTTCGATTCTGTTGATAGAAGAGCTTTAGTAAAAGTTTCATCCTTGTATGGCATATCATACAAATACATTAAAGAGATTAGTACTATGTACGAGAATAACACTGCTGCGGTTAAGGTAGGAAATGAGGTTAGCAGCTGGTTTTGTATGAAATCAGGAGTTAAGCAGGGTTGTGTTCTATCCCACTTTATATGGATTATTTTGATGGACTTTGTCTTAAGGAGCACAGGATAGGCAATGGGAGACCATGAAATCAAATTAGGAGGAAAAAGTCTTCTGGACTTAGATTATGCTGATGATTAAAGCATCCTAGAGGAAAGTGTGAGAAAAATTAATCAACTTTTAGAGGTTTTGCGAGTTCAGGGTGCTAGAATAGGTTTGAAAATTAATGTTAAAAAGACTAAGTCACTAAGGCTAGGAATAAGTGAAGATGAAAAGGTGACGTTGGTTAATGAAAAGATTGTTCAGATGGGCAGCTTCACTTACCTTGGTAGTACTATTAGTAAAGATGGTGGGAGCAGTGAAGATGTTAAAAGTAGAATAGCCAAGGCTCAAGGTGTTTTTTCAAAGTTAAAAAAAGTTTGGAAGAATACGAAGATAAGTCTACAAACCAAGATTAGAATATGTTACCCAACTTGGTAAACCTAATTCTAATGGCCTAAAAACAAGTAGATCTTTCTTATTTACACTGAAGAAAAAATCAAAATCCCAGAAAAGTTATTCCTATTTGGACAGATCAAACTGCACAAGGAATACAAACCAAAGCCCATTCACTGCCAGAAGTGTCACAAACTGGGACACACAATTAACAAATGCAATGAAATTCTCCTAACCTGTAGTAATTGTAAAGCATCCCATCCTAAAGAGTTGACAACTTGCAACAACCCTCAGCATATATGTATCAATTGCAAAGGCCCACATGAATCTACCAATAAATCACTATGCCTTGCATATAAGAAAAGAGCTCTAACACTCCAATTAGCAACTGAGAAGGCCATTCCATACCCTTTTGCAGCTATGGAAGCAAATGCTGCCCAACCATACCAAATAAAGCCCATAATGAAACCAACCAAAACTCCCAAGTCAAACGCCCCCAATTTATCAAGTCACCCATATAAAACACCACCCTCTAAGCCCCCTAGCTCACATTCCTATCAGAAAGAATCACCAAGTCAACAAGCCTCCTTGTCCAGTGAGATGAGGTCAGCCTGGCCCCCTCCTCCCAAGAAGGAACAAACCAGAAACACTGCCAGGAATTAATCCCTTAACTGACAAACAGGATGCACAACTAAACATGCAATCCCCAAATATATGCTTATTCATTCTAAACTGTAATGCAGTTCAGGCCATGAATATACATCAACTACAGAAAACAAAAATCATTGCAGAATTGGCAAAAATCTACATCCCTGATGATATACTCAATCAAGCAAAAAAAGATCTTGCTTTACTTTTAACAAAGCTGAACATTGATACACAGTCATATGAAAAGTAAATCAACAACACAACACATATCAATACTCAAGTGGAACGTAAGATCACTCACAGACAATCAGCTAAATGAACTAATATCTTTTATGAATAATAATTCCATCAATATTGCTTGCCTCCAGGAAACTCATTTAAAACAAAATCAACAAATTAACTCTCTGTGATATACAATCCTGAAAAAGGATAGATCATAAGAGAGCAAAGGAAGTGGAGTTGTTTTTATAGTCAAAAATAATATAAAAGTCTGTTGCATCTACTTTTCAGATTTTGTAGTTGATGTTTCTGCAATTGGTAGCAGTGTTTGGCTGAATAATACAAAAACTTACATAATAAGCTTTTAAAACCCTTATGACCAAACTACAGATGCATTGGATTTCTTTAACTATCTAAATAATTCTAACATGTTAAAAAATATCATTATTTGTGGAGACTTCAATGCCCACAGCCTTTTGTGGGGCAATAAACCAGCAAATAAAGCTGGTAAGTCCGTTGAGCTTATGACTTCAAATAATATTGAATGACTTGCTGCTACCCCTCCAAACCTGAATACATATTTCAACCCCAACAGTGGCAGCTTCTCTACAATTGACCTACAAATTGTGTCATTAAATATTTTGAATAAAATTTATATAAATAAAATTGATAGTCTATGTACTGACCACTCTGCTATAGTTTGATCCCTAAACGAACCTGCTGAAACCCTATCACATACCTCCAAATATATCAACACTAAAGCAAATTGCCCTAAGTTCCAAAATAAGCTAAATGATGAAATTGTAAGTCTCACCCAAAATTTATGCATTTCAAACACAACAGTTGACAGACATGCTGAATTGTTAGCACCCTTACTAGTAAATAGGCCTACAGCTAATCATGATATCCCAAAGACAAAACCCAAGAAACCTGTTCCTAAACACATTCCCAAAGCATGGTGGACAAATGAGTGCCAAAATAAATGGAGAACAAAAAAGGCAGCTAGCAGAACATTCATAAAAAAACCATCACCTACTACATAAAATTACAAGTTAAATTAATAAAATTACAAGTTAATTACATTATTACATTATTTTTAAAAATAATTGCAGCAAAATGTCCCCAATTCCTATGAACCCAAGTTACCAACCACGCCCAGGATCCGAGTATATAACCAGCCCATTCTCAATCCAGGAAATGAATAATGCAATACATCATATTAGGACCAAGACTAGTGGCAGCTATGACAATATACACCCTACATAGATAAAGAATCTCACACATTCATACAAACAGAAACTTCTAAATTGTTATAATCATGCTTGGGCATCTTCTATGTTCCCCAATATATGGAAATGTTCATCCCTCCTACCAATCCTAAAGAAAAATAAACCCAAAAATAACCCTGAGTCTTATAGGCCCATAATGATTACTCCTGTAATAAGGAAAATAATGGAGAAAATGATATATTATCGAATCCTCTGGTTTGTTGAAAAAAAAATAATATGATCCCTCACACTCAAACTGGTTTCAGGAAACACCACTCCTCAACAGATGCTTTCATATTGTTAACAAATGCAATAAATGAATCATTCTAAAAAAATAATGTCCTAGTTGCAGCTTTCCTAGATTTTGAAGGGGCATATGACAATGTGAACCACCAAATCTTTTAAACAAACTTGCAAACCTTGGATTACCCCCTCAAGCTAGTATCTTTAATAAAATCTTTCATAGAATTGCGAAGTTTCATTGTTTGTGTAGGTCCAGCCTCTTCACCCCAAAAGACAATAACCAAAAACCTTCCTCAGGGAGCAGTCTTCAGCTGCCTCCTCTTTGCCCTATATCTCTGGGACATGAACCTCCCCCACACGAATCTACAATATGCTGACGATCTGGTGCTATGGCTATGGTCATCTGGCAACACCTTTGAGATAGCACAGCCAAAGCTGCAAGTCACTTTTGCAATTTGAAAAATTCTCTCAACATTCAGATTTACCCATTGCACCTACCAAGTCAAAAATAATCCAGTTTCACCGAAAGCAAAATCATGTTAATGGAAGACTATCTCTAAATGGAACAACTATTCCAGAAGGTAATCATATTAATTACCTAGGTCTCATGCTTGACCAAAAACTTAATTTCCATTTCCACATTTCAAACACAATAAAAAAATGCAATAGAAAAACAATTATATTACAAAGACTTTTTTCCACACCCTGGGGCTGCAAGGAGAAAACCTTACTCCAGTTTTATAAATCATATATAAGCCCCCATATTGACTATGGGCTCATCGTCTATGGTGCATTTGCAAAGACCCAGATGCAAAAATTGAAAAAATACAAAACGATATAATACGTCTCATATCTGGTCTTAAGAAACCCACAAGCACCAAGAATCAAATAGCTCACACACCCTACATAATTGGTTAAGAAATCCAGTCATATATAGAGGCATTGCAGATAAGTATGCCAATATTCAGAAGAAGTTCCCTGTACTGGCAAAGTCTATTGCACCTACGTTCCCCCAATCCCCTCCATGGAATTGGTCAATTCTCATAATATAAATACTGATTTCTCAAAGTGGAATAAAGATTTAACCCCCATTGCTTTTGACAAGAAAAAATTTGCTGAACTTAATACAATTACTTATAAAAACCACTTCTAAATATTTGTTGATGGGTCAAAAATGACTGAGAAGGTAGCAAGTGGTGCTTTCCTTCCTCACCTGAAAATTGCAATAGGTGAGATTGTATAATAATGTATCTATAATGTCTGCTGAGTTAAATGCCATAATCATGGCATTAGAACACCTTATGGAAAACCAACCTTTGATTGCTAATTCAAATAATATTATAGTCTATTCTGACTCTTTATCAAGCCTTGAGTTGCTGGCCTCAGCTCCTCAGTATAAGTTGGACATTGACACTCATCATTGTCTCAGTACATTCCTAGCCACTCTGGTATAAGTGGTGATCATCAGGTTGATGAAATACCAAAAAATGCTATAAATATTGACCAGCCAAGTGGGAGACCAATCCCCATTAGAGATATTTACCGACGGAGACTATCAGATATTACATTTAATAAGAATAACCCTATCCTTTCCCTCTTTCCCAATAAGTATTTTTCTAAAATATATCATAGAATTCGTTCAGGAACAAATGGACTAAACTTTCTTGCATTCTCATACCAGTTTCCTAATTCAAGTGGTTCAGTTCCCCTGTCCCCTCTTTGCAGGTATTGTAATATGAATAATGAAACAATTGACCACTGCCTATTTGAATGTAATATGCTGACGTCTGCACAACACACCTTGCTTTGTAAACTGTTAAAATGCTTCAAGCACCACAAAATCTCACTATCAGCCAAGAGCCTAGCCAACTATACCTGCACACAGAGCATAGAAATCAATATCTATCATCTTATATTTGAACTCCTTGAGTCAAAAGATCTACTGAAATATATCTGAAAATATCTAATAAATAAGAGGCAATCAAGCCAGTAGCTCTGTAGCCCACAGAGTGAAGCAAAAGGAAAAGGGCTAAATAGTATCACTGAAAAGCCCGCCTGCTGTGAAATAGAAGAAGAAGAAGAAGAATATTAGAAGCTACAGTAAAGAAATTGATGTGAAATAGAAGAAGAATGACAGTAGTCAAATATGGCTCTGAAGTATGGGCGCTTCGAGAAGCGGATGAAGATTTGCTAGATGTTTTCCAGAGAAATTGCTCAAGGATTGTTCTGGGTACCCCGCTGACTGACCATATTTCAAACAATAGGCTGAACGAAAAATGCGGTTCAATATCGCTCTTTAGGGCTATAATGAAAGAAAGGTTGAGGTGGCTAGGTCACGTTGTGCAGATGAAGGATGTCAGATTGCTGAAGATTGTTCTGCTCCGAAGGATTTTTCCTTGGGAGACAAGGTATGTGAAACTGTTGAACTGATCCAACTGTACTTGATTTACAGTTAGCAAAAGAGGATCAGTGTGATTTATTGCCATATATTTTGTCTTCCCTGTACTAACTTTCAAGCCAAGGCAATTTGCCCAAGTCACCTACTTTGTTGTGCCAAAGGTACTGGCAAGTACCTTTCTTGTAGTAGCTTCCTATGTCATGAAACCTCTGGGAAGAAATATTTATTTAAATGGTCCATCCAGAAATCAGTTCCCGTGTGAAGCAGACTTGATACAAATATTCCTAGAAGACCCTCTTTCTGCTCCATCAGGGAAATACTTCAATCATTTTAAAAGACATGACTGACTCAACTACTGACATGTAAATTTTATTTGTTCCAGTGCAAATAGTACTACATTAAAACCATGACTTAAATTGCAATTAATATCTTTTGCAATTGACAGTTTGGATGTTTAGTGCTATAACTTCATGGTTAATTAAAGAAAAGTGGATTTTAGCAAATATTAAAACCCATATCATTGAGGTCTGTATAGTATTTATATGTATAAAAGCAACTTTTAATTAGTTATAAAATTACCAGTAAATTTGATTAATGTAATAATAATTATCCATGGTAAATTTTCGGAATACTATAGTTCATGATTGTGGATTTTTAGGTACAGAACCTCAAGATTAAGTGGCTGAAAAATTAACTAAGTCCACAATCCTAATTTTATAAACTGTTAAACTTTTAAGTTTTGGAATCAGATGAATTGTCACTTGTAGTGATTTATTAAAAAAACTTTTCCCA
Organism: Artemia sp. Qi Xiang Cuo; assembly: GCF_049724085.1. Classification (NCBI taxonomy): domain Eukaryota; kingdom Metazoa; phylum Arthropoda; class Branchiopoda; order Anostraca; family Artemiidae; genus Artemia; species Artemia sp. Qi Xiang Cuo. The sequence continues at coordinate 52,847,645 of NC_142804.1, read as the reverse complement.
CAAAATAAGTTTTTCAAAAAAAAAGTAAAGAACTCCATTAAACCAAAAATGAACAGAAAAGAATCAAATAATCTACCAAGCGTACAACTACCCTAGATCAGTATCAATAAATAAATGAAACCCAAAACAAACAGGATTAGAATAAATAACGGAGTTAAACTCAAAACAAACAGAAATTAATATGAATAAGGTACTAAACTATGCTTTCTGAAAGCCAGAATATAATTTCTACTCTACTGAAAAAAATGTGCATTGTCAGTTTAATATACATATCTTAAAATCGTAGTTAATTTTTGATTTCTCAAAGTTATAAAAGTGAAAACATTTAAAAGAATTTTTTCAGTAAAGTACAAATTATATTATGTCTTTTAGTATCCACCTGAGTGATCGCATATCAAACGTGTACATACAACAAATGTGATATCAAGAGATGTATTGACATCATAATCAAGGAGCGTCGACTGAAATGGTTGGGCCATGTATTACAGAGGCCACCAGAGTACATGCCTCGCAAAATCATTTAAGCTGATTCCCTCAGCTCATGGAAAAGACACAGAGGAGGACAGCGGAAAAACTGGTGGAAGTTGGTTGAATCAGATGGCTCCCACTTGCAAAGCAGCTGGTAGAAGACCTTTCTCAAAGATCCTTGATGCCTGGCAAGATGGAAACGCCTGATTCCTGCCACAAGTGCAAATAAGTAGTACCACAACAAAGGTTACAACAAACTAATTTCTTAACCTAGATCTGCCAGGAACTATATAATGAATTCCTGGACAGGGGAGTGGGATAGGGTGTGCACTGTTTATTTCCAAAATATTGACACAGTAATCACATCCAAAGACTTTCAAAAGTAACATAAAGAGTTTTGAATTGTTAGAAAATGACATATTTATTGCTAGATGATGCAGGTGCTCAAGTAGATCATTAAGAGTATTTGATCCCGTGTGAGCCTTTCAGAAGCCAATTGAGTGAAAGGCAATATGAGCCTTTCAGAAACAAATAAGCTTTTTAGAGCAAAATAAATCCATCAAAACCAAGTCTGAGTGATGGATTTTTAGCATGAAAGCACTTGATTATCCCTTACTGTTGAAAGTTACAAAGGTATCCCCTACAATAAAAAATTAACACAAAAATCAAAAACAGGCATTACCATTGAAACTAAATGATTGTTTGTAAATAAATTAACTAAATTAGTTTTAGATGTGCTTAAGAAACGTATTTCACCCTGAAGCCCATAAGCCAACACCATAAAACTGTGAAAGTTTTTTCCCACTAGACAGTTGGTGCATTAAAAACAAACCATTCATCATAGAAATGCAGAGTCCTGCCAGATAACTGATATATATTGAAACCAAACTTTTACGAATTTTCTTCAAATTGGCCTATAAACAGATTTTATGAGGTTTGGGCTATAATGTTTCTTGAACCCAAAATAGAAAACCCTGGTGCAGTGCTTTGTAGTATAGTAGGCTGTTGTACCAATGACTATATTTATTTACAAAAGAAAAACAAACCTTTTCAAGAGATTGGGTTATTTCTTCAATCTTTTGTATGTATGTTAGATTCAATCTTTCAAAATTGTCTTGCCAACTTGATAGAAGCTCCTTTTGCTCCATCATTGCCAAACTTGTTCTATTCAGTTCTGAAAAAAATAAAGCTTCAATAAAAAAGTTAATTATTCCTTAAATTAACAGTCTCATCAGAAAACACAGTATTGTGAAAGTTGACATCAATAGGTGAAATTGAATTGTAATTGAATATATATTAAAAGCCTGTTTTTTTAGAGGCAACATAACTTAATTGTTAGCAAATTTGATAATAATAATAATAATATAAAAAATGATCCTTGGCACCAATAAAAGTTTTAGGTTGTTTTTAAATTTCCTAATAGGTTAAAATAGGAGATACAAAATTGACAATGTTCCTCCATTTTTACAAGTTCAAAACTTTACCTGATCTTAATATTTTAGGAAATCAATTGACTAAATCTGAAGGAATAGCTGTCTCTACCAAATCCTCCACTCTATACACAACAGCTTAGCTTGCCCTAATTGGAAACTTATAAGAATTTGACAAATATAGCTACTTAGTAAATGCTGCTCCATCCTCCTCCATCTCATAGCAGTGACTTTGCAGACCATTCACTTTACCAAATTACTGTCTTTAGGGTAACTGAACTGGTTGCAGGGACTAATCTCTAGAGACAACTGAAGAAAATTACATAAGAAATTGACAGTAAAAACATTTTTACAAGCATTCTTTTCTGACAAAATACCATTATTCCAAACACCACTCCCCCCTATCCACAAAATTTTTTTGCATGCTTGCCCAATTGAGAAAAATAAATGCAGGCATCTATACTGATATGTTACTCACCTTGACAACTATCCATTTATATACATAATTGGGCAATTTAACAAGAATAAGTAGTTGACCCAAACAACAAGACATAAATTCTGCTGAGATGACAGTGCTCCAAACAACGCAAACCGGTCAAAGATTTTACATTTATAAACAGTGGCATCAACTTACAGATACGTAGAGGAAAGACAAACATGCTTTTCAAAACCTAGGGGTGGAGGGAAGATTTTTTCAGTTTTTCTCAATAAAAATACCAAAAAAGGAATTTCCAATAAAAAAAACTCAAAAAAAGGTAATTTTTCAAAATAACCTATAGGGGATGGGACAACGATCTAGGGGAAGGACAAATACCTGCCCTGTTCCTCTGATTGACACCACTGCTTATGAACCATTCATTAAAATGGATGGTAAGTAAGGATTAATTCTTAAGTCACAATGTCAAATTTATAATGTCTGAAACCTTCAACACAAACTCCAGCTCTTTGTCTACAATAATATCCTAGCTTTTAATGAGCACTCCACCAGGTCAATCTGAGAGGGGAAGAGAAACAATTTACCACCTGCTATTTTATTTTCCTTTGAAGGAATGTATTTAGACCAAATATTAGGAATAAGGATTAACTGGCTACTCATGTTGTTATTAGGAATAAGAGGGAGGAGAGAATAAACTTGAAAGAAAAACATTTTCTTTACTTGTGCCTTAATAAAGGACTGCAGTTTGGACTTCACAGCACATACAATATTGAAGCTTTATAGGCAGGGTTGCCAACTTGTCTCCAGTAGACTGGGAGCAAACTATAATAACACTATAGCATTATCTACAACATCTTTTTGCAGGATCAACCTAATGGATTTCTCCTTCCCCCATAAAATCTAAGGAAATTAAATTGAAGCATCAAGTTTCTACCCCTCGAGAAAATCTTTGAGCCCATCTTCTCTCTTTAGCTAGCACTTGTGTGTACTTATGGTGACAGGCATGACTGTGTTTGGGGGGGAGGGGTAATGCCCAGTCTCCTCCAGGATATTTCAACATCCTTTCCATAAACCTCTATTCCTCATTTAATCCATCTATTTTACACCTTTTGTACCCCCTCTTTAATTAAAAACCAGGATAAGTGCATGAGTGGTAGACTTCCATTCCCCTTCAATTCCCAAAAGAGTGGCAAAGAAAATTTATGAATTACCTTCCAAATAACTGTTTTCCTCATTATCTGTCTCAAAAAATTCATCAAGGCCTTCTTGTAACTCTTCTGGCAACAATCCAGACTTCTAGAATAGAATAGAAATTTTTTATGGCACCAGGTCTTCTCCAATAGCTGAGAAAGAATGGGATAGGGGAAAGTCTTTGATTAATACAATTGTGGAAAAAGTTTAGCTTCTTTCGTTACAAACAGACCTAAACTAGCTAAATACAAACCATTTGTCTGACACCTCTCTATTTAAAGTATCAAGGAAATTGGGTTTGAAACCCCAAGTAAGTTTTTGGCTAATGCTTCCATGATTTCAGAGTGGGTCCTTTGGATTGATCTAGAAAGAGAATTCCCCATCCTCATCCCACTCTGTCTTCTGCTATAAGCTAAATATAGAATTTAATCCTGTTAAAACACATAACCTTTTCACTAACTTTCATAAAGGTTTAATCTTCTTTTCCATACTGCTCCCCTCTCTTAAACAACCGTATCTAGCATAAAATTCTGTGAGAAGCTATAAGTGGAAGTTACATGGTTTTAGCATTATAAAAGAACACCATATATGTATTTTGCTCATCAGGCTTTCAAACAAATAGTTTTCTACTTTAATTTTCTTTTCTTTTTTTTTTGTTAATACCACTTGTTTCAGATTACACCTGTTCTTTGTTTTTACCAAAAGGATAATATGGTTAATTAATAGGATAATCAATAATCCAGAAAGGGATACAACACAAAGCCAAATAGTAAATAATAGTAGTAACAATTACTTGCAAGTAATTTCTTTTTATTATTTACTTTCATCAAGTTCCACATTTCTCACTTTTTTTAATCAGGGTTTATAGTATTTATATTTAGAAGATGCTCAGGATTGCTTGACTCTGCAATCTTCGATTTCTACCCTGGGATACCCTTCTCCACCTTTTCTTACTTTACTTATTTTGTAAGTCTTTCATTAAAACAAAGCAGAGAAAAACTAAATTTTGAACAAACCAAAAACGGTTTTTTTAGAATATGCACACAAATCAGAAAGCTTCTCCTTCAGATTAATTCAAAGGAATCATCCTTCATATCAGTCAAAAAGATCCACTCCAGACAAAAAACAAAATCAAAAAGTGGTGACCAAAAAGGCACCATATGTGATTTTAACTGACCAGCCTATGGGAAAACATGGTATACCGATCCTTTAAAATTAACTCATAAGACTGAATAGAATCAATCAAAACTGCATTATAGTTTTACGGATGAATAGGATGACATTATGTATGCTTATTGATCTAAAAGGCTCTGATAACTGCTTTAAAAGAAAGAATTCATAGTCTTTAAAACAATTCTTGTCTTCTGTGGCTTATTTACCTTAAATTGCAGCTAGGAGCAATTTAAGGATTTCTCCTTGTAGAGCTCCAGAATGATGACTAATTGTATGCAAGAATCACTGCTGACCAGGTGCTGCTCCATTTTCGATAGCATCCCAATTGAATTTACACTCTTTGGAGGACCACTCAGCATCTAGCCTTCATTTAAAAACATGAACGGATTCAGCAGTAACAGTTTCATTAGATAATTTGTCCAATTGTTGACAATACATGTTGAGAAGAATTGAGTACAGACTCTAGATGTTGTGGACTGCTTCACAAGTTTCTCTAGTTCTTGAATTGGTACTAACAGTTGGGAATAATGCTGAGAGAATTTTAGCCCTCAATAACTTAAAGGCTAAAATTGCATCCCCTTTATTTCTCCTGTATACAAGTGTAGGGAGATTCAACTATGATAGTCTTACTGGATAGGAAAGCTTTTGCATGCCAGATATCACTTTAGTGGCATGTCTCTGCACATCTTCAAGAACTTTTATATTTTTTTTTAAATATGAAGAGGCAAGTTACATTCCAACTTCAAGCTTAGGACGCACAAGTCCCTTATAAAGAAGACTTTACAAACATTTACAAACTAAAAGTTTATCACCTTTCCTAATGACCTATTTTTGCAAATAAATTTGCTTGATCCTCTTTCAGGGGGGAGGGGGCATTTAGGCTTTGATACTACATGCTGCCATAAATAGAATTTTAATTGTTTGTCAATGGGAACTCCTAGGTTTTTTTTATCTGAACCAATTTTCAGCAATTTGAGTCTGACTGTGACTCAAACATGGTGTATGAGTGATGGAGATTACTTTTGCCAAAATGGAAGAGACTGCACTTAGATGTGCTATGTTCTGGCATCCACTCTGCAGCCCATGCTTGAATTTTGAATAAATCTGATTAAATACTAAATCTCTGATCAGGTCCAGAAATTTTGAATTGTCAGCATAAAGAGTCATATTGTTTTATGTTTCTTTTATTATGTCATTTACATAAATGAGAAAAACAGTAGGGTCCAGTACTATACCCTGAGGCACACCACCAATCACCTCACATAGACTTCAGAAGACCTTCTCAAAAGTACAGGTTCAAAAACTACAGGAAAAGTCAAAGTTTGTGCATGTAGTTTAAGAGGAAGTCTATTGTCTACTGAACAACATTTATGTGGATACCCATTACTGAAAGTTTCAATCTGAGACATTTATGAGTGACATTGTCAAATTTCATGGCCAGGTCTAGAAGAATCAAGCCCACTGGGATATTGTTGTCAAGTAGGCTGGTTAAACTCTCAGCCTAGATGTCTTAAGAAGGTTAGTCTTGTCCAGTTTTTTTTGGGAAGGGGGGGGGGGAGACTGTGCTGATTGGGAGATAAAAGATCATTGTTGAAACAATGGGCTAGGAGATCAGAATCTACAATTAGCTCTACAGTCTTGGCAACATCAGATATTAGAAATATAGGGAGGTAATTCTTGGCTTTTGTGTAATTACATTTCTTGAAATTTGGTGCTATATGTGTTTCTTTCCCATCTGAGGAAATTTTTTCAACTGTTGATGATTCTTGAGGAAGAGAATTGAGTGTAGACTCTGGTTAGGGTAGACTGCATAACAAGTTTTTGCCAATGACCTCTGCTTCTTGAATTAGGACCAACAATAAGAAATAATACTGGGAGTGTTAGCCTTCATTAACTTAAAGGTTAAAATAGCATCACCTCTATTTCTCATGTATATAAGTGTTGGGAGTTTCAGCTTAGGTACTCCTGCAGAGTAAAAAGCTCCTGCATGCCAGATATCACTTTGGTGGCATATCTCTGCACATCTTCCAAAAACTTTTGTCTTTTTTAAAATATGGGGAGGTTAGAGACATTCTAACATTGAGCTTGGGTCAAACTATTCCCTTATACAGAAAACTAATGATTTTGGAGGAACAAGTAGAAAGAGTACACTTAATCAACCCCAGAGTTAAACTACCACAAGCAGCAGACTTCTTGGTATGACTACTGAACTTTAATTTATTGTCAATTGTGACTCCAAGATCTTGCTCATCATATATAGAGAAGATTGGATGGCCTGAGAGAAAATAAGAGCAACAGGGATTCATTTTAGATTGCTAATTTTATACTCATTTTTATGGTTTTATTTACATTTTTGACAATTCATCCCTATCCTTTCTCCATTGGTCTCATATATCCTTAGGCTGTGTAGGAAAAGACTAACATAATAATTGATGAAAACTGATTCATTAATAGATTAAAATGGAAAAAAAACAAGGAAATATGATCCATTGATGCTTGCAGCATGTTGTAAAATAAGAATTTTATAATTTTTTTGGTTAGTCTTTTGTATAGTCTAGGGCTGTGTGAGACCATTAGAGGAGTGGGGCTGGGGATGAATTGTTAAAACTGAAGACAAAACTATGTAAACAAGCACAAAATTAGCAATCTAAAATGTATCTCTTTTTGTTCTAGTATGTCTCCTTTTAAAGATTTCCTATTCTTGACCTTTACTGGCAAGTATTATGAAGCAGAATAAACATAATTAAATGGGTTAGGATACAACAAGTGCACCCTAAGAAAATTTTCCAGGGGGGGGGGCAGATACCAGAATAGCAGAGATTGGGGGAGAAATAAATTTTGTGGTAAAAAAAATACAAAGAAGTATATCATTGATTGGTTAAGCATCATTTTTTAGTTTTAACCAGTTAGCTACTATGTCAAACTTGTTGACAAGCTATTATCACTATAGAACCATGGAAAAAAGACAACTTTCAATAATGCCCTGTTCAGAAGGGTCATTGCATTAAATACTGTCAATTAAGCAGCTAAGGATCTGGGTAAAACCTTTTGTAAAAGTTCAAGAATATGTTGTATTGAGCCAGTTGCAATCTTGGGAAGGATTTCAAATTGTAGACTGGACTGCAACAATTTTTCCTATTTTATCATCATGATCTAAATTCAAAAATTTTATTTGAGCTTTATTTTTTTAATTTCTGTAGGGGGAAGGAAATTTGGTAATTGTGTACAATGCACCACTCAGTCAAGTCTATGCTGTGTAAAATTTGAGAACACATTGTTTTTTTTTGTTAGTTTCTTTATTACTTTAGAAATACATTTGGGCTATATATTTGCACATTAGGGGAAGGGGTAAAGTATATCAGGACAGAATATATGGGAAATATATAATTTGGGGTATATATTTGCACGTAAGAGGGGGGGGGTAAAGTATTTGGATACTTTGAAGCCAGAAAACAGTTCTTTCTAGGTATATGGCCACTAAAAAATTACAGAAGAATAGCAAGGTATCTGGAAATTTTGTTGACTAAAAAAAGCAGTATACAGTAAATGTAATGTTTCATTTAAGTGTTTTTTCCATGTGTCAAATGGTTCTTTTTTTCAATGACCATTTTTCCGAGTATTAAGTACTATTATTAGGTTAATGTAGTGTTTCAGTTAAGTGTTTTATGATGATTGCTGATCAAATTTTATGTTATTTGTGCCTTTCATTTATGTTATTTTACTGTGTTCATGGCCATATGTTTTGCTTTAAAATACACTTATGTATCTATCTATTGAATATGCAGAATAATTGTACCAAACAAACTTTGCATGCAGACCCACTATACTGTACCCCCCCCCCCTCCTAATTTGAAAATCTATAGCCCAAGTTTATTTCTAAAGTACCAAAGAAACTAACAAAAAACTGGTGTGTTTTTGAAGTTTACACAGCATAAACTTGAGTGAGTGGTGCATGATACACATGTACCAAAATTCCTTCCCCCAATGGAAATTAAAAAGATAAAAATTCAATAAAATTTTCAAATTTGGAAAGCCTTTTTTCCGGGGGGGGGGGGGTATTTCCACAATATTTTTAATTGACAAATTCTGGTATCTTGACTAAATCAGTTGTTTGATGACTCTGGAGATCATATTCTTTCTTCCTCAATGTGTGTTCTCAGTGGAGTTCCTCAGGGAACTGTCTTGGGTCCTACACTATTTAATATTTTCATCAATGATGCTCCTTCCATTATCAGTAGCATTCAACTCTTTATGCAGATGACCTGAAGCCTCTTGGACCAGCTTTGTCCTGTGAAGATCAAGCGCCACTACAAAATAATCTTCATCTGCTGGGTTGCTGGGCTGAGGCCTGCCTTCTTGAATTCAATGTTGCCAAGTGCCATATCATTCACTTTGGCAAACAGAATCCATGCCACTTTTATTTTTTCTTAGGCCACCCACTCTCCTCTGTTAATAATGAGCAAGATCTTGGTGTCACTACTGACAACAAATTAAAATTCAGCACACATGCTAAGAGATCTGCTGCTGGAGCTAGTTCAACCTTGGGTTTGATTAAGGGTACCATCTCCACTTGTTTCTATAAAGTCATCAGTCTTCTTTATAAGGGACTTGTGCATCCTAAGCTTGAAGTTGGAATGCCACTTGTCTCTCCATATTTCAAAAAAGATATAAAATTTCTTGAAGATGTGCAGAGACATACCACTAAAGTGATACCAGGCATTCAAGAGCTTTCCTATCCTGTAAGACTATCAAAGTTGAATCTCCCTACACTTGTTTGGAGGAGAAATAGAGTGAATGCCATTTTAGTCTTTAAGTTATTGAGGGCTAGTATTCTCCCAGCATTATTCCCTGCTGTTAGCAACAATTCAAGAACTAGGTAATCAACTGAAACTTGTCAAGCAGTCTGGAACATCTAGAGTCTGTACTCAATTCTTCTCAACAGGTATTGTCAACAATTGCAACAAATTATCAAATGAAACCGTTACTGCTGAATCCGTTAATGTTTTTAAATGAAGACTAGATGCTGAGTGGTCCTCCAAAGAGTGTAAGTTCAATTGGGATGCTATCAAAGATGGAGCAGCATCTGGTCAGCAGTGATTCTTGCATACAATTTAATCATCATTCCAGAGCTCTACAAGGAGAAATCCTTAGATTGCTCCTAGCTGCAATTTAAGGTAAATTCCTGTTCAGGTTTAAGCTAAAAGTTAAGTTTCATTATTATGAAAGAAAAGCAAGTAAAATTCCTAATAGGATAAGACCTTATAGGATACAACCAATGGAATAGACACAGGATGATCATTATAGACTTAAGCAAAATTAGAATCTTACCCCTTAACTAGGATTATATTTTAAAAATTAAGGAAAAGAATAACAAAAATTAGACTTATGTTTTTAGCTTGACAAAATATGAGCAAAAACCAAGACCAAACTGACTCCTGGTAGGGCATGATGCTGTATATATATATATATATATATATATATATATATATATAAAACTTTCTTTTTATTAATTCCAAAATGTGGTAAGCTTTATCAAGCTTGTAACACTATTGCTAGGGCATAGGAATGCCCTTGAACATATTTACTCTACACCTTAAATTGGGTTCTGGTTTTGGTCTCCTTTAGATAGATAAATAATGACCTATACTGAGTTAATCTAAGATCTAAGAATTGAATTATATTCTGAATTGATAAATTCTGAAGGGATAAAGTTAAAGGTAAATTTGCAGTGGGTCATATAAGTTAGCTAAGATGAAAGTGAAAACATCATGTGATGCTTTTTTTAGGCTCTTTTGTAATTCATACAAACTAACTTTCAGGCACCTTTAAGGGTTCAAGATTCAATTTGTGACAGAATTGACAGAATTATGAATTATGAAAGAGCATAAAATAGGCATCAAATGATATTTTCAGTTTCATCCTAGCTAATTTATAGTGCCACCTAGAATTTCAAATACCATTGACAAAAATGGCACTGAATTTTGTGATATGAAACTTTGCAGTTGAAAATTCAGGGTATATATTTGCACATTATGGGGGGGGGTTAAAGTTCAAGGTAAATTTGCAGTGGGCCATATAATTTAGCTAGGATGAAAGTGAAAATATTTTTTGATGCTTTTTTTATGCTCTTTCATAATTCATATAAAATACCTTAGGGGCCCCTTCAAGGGCTCAAGATGCAATTTGTAACCAAAGCCATTATTGTATTATGAAAGAACATAAAAAAGGCATCAAATGATGTTTTCACTTTCATCCAAGCTAAATTTTAGGTCAATATCTACCAAATCATATTATTGAGTTAGGACTAAAGTGAATACACCATTTGATGCCTTTTTTAATGCTGATTACAAATATAATAAGCAAGGTAAAATACTACTTTAGTTACTTTTGGCAGTCAATATATACCAAATCATATTATTGAGTTAGGACTAAAGTGAATACACCATTTGATGCCTTTTTTTATGCTGATTATGAATATAATAAGCATTTCTATGGGAAATGAATTTCAGCCCCCCCCTATATATGCCACTTCAGGGTTAGGTTAGGTTGGGTTAGGTATAGCCTATATAGGGGGGGGGGGCTGGAATTATTTTCCGACAGAAATGCTTATTATATTTGTAATCAGCATAAAAAAAGGCATCAAATGGTGTATTCACTTTATTTGAAACTCAATAATATGATTTGGTATATATTGACCCTTTTGGCTATCTTGGAAAGGGGTTGGGGGTTCCAAGATAGCCAAAAGTAACTAAAGTAGAATTTTACCGGAAAAAGAAAGCAGTTTTTGATGTTAAAATAAAATGGAAAATGGCATAAATATATCTTATTGACCCCAAATGTGCCACTCTTGCAAAATGAATCAAGGCTAGTCAAGCTTCCATCATTTACAACAATGATAGATGAGGATGGACTGGTCTGACAGTTAAATTCTGCGGCTACTGGTTGGTCTTTTTCATCAAACAGCTTATTCGATTCCATTTTCAATGTAAATTGTTGTTATTTCTAACAGTGACAATTGTCAAATTCCAACACGAATAGACACGTCTCAAAATTATGAATTTTTATGCTGTAGATGTAAAGCTGCGTCTAAATAAGACATTTGTTTGAACAGCGAAAACAGAATTGTTAGCAAACAGAAATCTTTGGCTTTAAATTCTTCAACAAGTATTCGATTTGTTAAAGATATAAGATATTCTTTAAAAATGTTAGCTAAGGATTTTTTTGTACAGAGGAAAAACCTCTATGCCGTCTTCTGATAAACTGTAGGTACTTACCATCACCATGGACAAAAAGTATGATATATATTTAGGTCTGTGTGCCCTTTCTTACTCTTCGACTATCTGTCTTGGCTTTTCCTAAAATTAGCCATGTATGCCCGAAACTACTTGATTTTAATCATAGGCAGCGCGATCGCGCTGCCTAAGTGAAGAACGATGTTGGCACAATGTATTATTTTTTTTACGTACCATGGCACTTCGTATCGAAGGAGGTGTCGTAGAAACTACGAAAAGGGCTCATTCGATTGGAAATTGGAGTAGCTAGTGCCTATTTTAATATTCGAAAGTGATTGGAGGGCAACTAGCCCCCCTCCGCCCATCATTCCCCCAGACACATCCAATCAAAATTTTGAGATAACCATTTTGTTCAACGTAGTTGATTTCCAGATATAAAATATGTTTTTGAGGAGGACACTCCCCAACAACTCTCAAGGCAAGGGTTTTAAGTTATGCCCGTGGGGCATATAAGAACGATGTTGGCACAATGTATTATTTATTAATTTTTTCCTTTGGAGCAGGGCACTTCGTATCGAAGAAGTTGTTATAGAAACTTCGAAAAGGGCTCATTCAATTGGAAATTGGAGTGGCTTGTGCCATTTTTAATAGTCGAAAATGATTAGAAGATTAACACCCCTTCCACGCCCACCATTTCCCGAAACACATCACTTTTATTCAACACATTCAACACAACGAAACACAGCAATTTTATTCAAAGTAGTTTCAAGTTCTGGAAATTAGATCTATGAGGATGACAATCCCCCACAGCCCTCAAGGCAAGGGCTGTAAATTATTCCCAGGGGGCATATAATGTTGTTATATAACGCGTTGTCGTAGTGACTTCAAAAAGGGTTTATTTGATTGGAAATTAAAATGGCTAGTGCCCTTTTTAATAGTCGAAAGTGATTAGTAAGCAACTAACACTCCTTCCACACCCAGCGTTTCCCCAACATATCAAATAAAAATTTGAGATAGCCATTTTGTTCCACACAGTTCAAAGTTCAGGAAATTATACCTTTGAGCAGGACACTCCCCCCACAGTTTTCAGGGCAAGGGATATAAATTATGCCCTGGGGGCATATAAGGTTTTTATTAAATTTTTTGCCTTAGAAACATGAAAAACAGCTCATTCGATTGGAAATTCAAAGGACGATAGCCCCCTCAGAGCCCTCAGTTCAAGGGTTGTAAGTTACGCCCTCGGGGTGTATAAAGTTTATATAGAAAGTTGTTATAGAAATTTCCAAAAGGGCTCATTTAATTGAAAATTGAAATTGTCCTTTTTAATAGACGAAAGTGAGTAGAGAGTAATTAACCCCCCTCTTACGCCCACCATTTCCCCAAAAACATTCAATCATTCAACTTGAAATTGAGAGGCTAGTGCCCTTTTTAATAGTCAAAGTGATTGGAGGGTAACTAACCCCCCTGTCACGCCCACCATTTCCCCAAACACATCCAATCAAAATTTTGAGATATGAATTTTGTTCAACGTAGTTGAAAGTTCTTGAAATTAGGTCTTTTAGGACGATAGCCCCCTCAGAGCCCTCAGTTCAAGGGTTGTAAGTTATGCCCTAGGGGTGTATAAAGTTTATATAGAAAGTTGTTGTAGAAATTTCCAAAAGGGCTCATTTTATTGGAAATTGAAATTGCCCTTTTTAATAGTCGAAAGTGAATAGAGAGTAATTAACCCCCCTCTTACGCCCACCATTTCCCCAAAATAATTCAGTCAAAGTTTAGAGACAGCCAGTTTGTTCAACGTAGTTAAACTTCTGTAAATTATGTATTTAAGGATGACAAACCCCCAAAGCCCCAAAGGAAAAGATTGTAAGTTCAGCGCTGGGGGCATATAAGGTTTTTATAGATGAAGTTGTCGTAAAACTTCAAAAGGGGATCATTCAATTTGAAATTGAGAGGGCTAGTGCCCTTTCTAATAGTCGAAAATGATTGGAGGGTAACTAACCCCCCTCTCACGCCCACCATTCTTCCAAACACATCGAATCAACATTTTTAGATAGCCATTTTGTTCAACGTAGTAGAAAGTTCTGGAAATTAGGTCTTTGAGAATGACACCCTTCCCCCATGACTCTGGGCAAGGGTTGTAAGCTATGCCCTGGGGGCATGTAAGATTTTTATTCAAAGTTTTGTCGTACAAAGTTCAAAAGGGCTCATTTGATTGGAAATTGAAAGGGCTAGGGCCATTTTTAATAGTTGAAAGTGACTGGAGAGCGACTACCACCCCTCTCACGCAGACCATTTCCCCAAACACATCCAATCAAAATTTTGAGATAGCAATTTTTTTTAACGTAGTTTTAAGTTCTGGAAATAAGGTCTTTGATGATGACAGCCCCCCCCCCTCCCAACAGCCTTCAGGGCAAGGGTTGTAAATTATGCCCAGGGGGCATATAAGGTTGTTATAGAATGCGTTGTCTTAGAAACTTCAAAAAGGGCTCAATCGATTGGAAATTCAAATGGCTAGTGCCGTTTTTAATAGTCGAAAATGATTGGAAAGCAACAAACACCCTTTCCACGCCAACTATTTACCCAAACTCATCCAATAAAAATTTAGAGATAGCGATTTTGTTCCACGCAGTTCAAAGTTCAGGAAATTATTCCTTTGAGCAGGACACGCCCCCACAGTCTTTAGGGAAAGGGTGCCCATTGTAATATTCGAATGTGATTGGAGGGTAATTAACCCCCTCTCACGCCCATCATTCTTTTAATCACATCCAATCAAAATTTTCAGATAGTCATTTTGTTCAACGTAGTAGAAAGTTATGGAAATTAGGTCTTTGAGAATGAAACTCTCCCCCCCCCAGCACTCGGGGCAAGGGTTGTAAGTTATGCCCTGGGGGCATATAATGTTTTTATTGAAAGTTTTGTCGCAAAAAATTCAAAAGGGCTCATTTGATTGGAAATTGAAAAGGCTAGGGCCATTTTTAATAGTTGAAAGTGATTGGAGAGCGACTAGCGCCGCTCTCACGCCCACCATTTCTGCAAACACATCCAATTAAAATTTTGAGATAGTCATGAAAAAAAAATGCAAATGAATGCGCATCGTCAGTTTAATTTGCATATACTGATATTTAGTAATCAAAATGTTAATATTATTTGATTTATTAAAGTTACAAAAGTAAAAAAAATTATATTTTTTTCAGTATAGTGCAAATTTTGTTCTGGCCTTGGGAAGGCATAAGGGTTTTGAGCCCAACTTGTGTTAATTTCTGCTCATTTTGAGTTTGACTCGGTTATTTATTGTAATTTCTGTTCGTTTTGGGTTTCATTTATTTATCGATGCTGATTTGTGGTAGTTTCACGCTTGATACATTATTTGATTTTATTTTTGTTCATTTTTGTTTAATGCAGTTCTGTACTATTCTTTCAAAAACTTATTTTGTGGAAAAAAGTTATTTTAATTAATTCAAAAAAAAGGGCACATAGTTCAACAAACGAAATGACATCATTTTTGTACAATTTTAAAAAGGGCTTATTCAGATTTGCCTCTCAGTCACTTGAACTATATGTCTTGGCCTTTTCTACAATAAGACATTTCTCAAGACACTTCGACATGGAACGGAATAATTTGTTAAATTAAAATCAATTAGTTGCAGGCATCAAGACATGGGTAATTGTAGACAAAGCCAAGACAGATAGTCCAAGTGAGTGAGAGGAAAATCTGGGATAATACCTTTTTAGGATTGTATAAAAATGATGTCATTTCATTTGTTGATAGATAAGTCTGTCTATTATCTGTCCATAGGTCATTCCTAAGGCAGAGCTAAGGTGGATAGTCATAGAGCTAAGGGATGAAAGATTGGATTGATTTTGGGTTGACGCGTGAAGGACGATGTCCACAGGACTTGTATGCAAAATTTGGAACTGAGTTTGCTTGGACTCACAGGCGGCGAACAAGTGAAACCTAAGCCTAATAGCGTTGACTGCTTATAGTCTAAAGGTGGATTACCGTGTCATAGGATTGACACATGACCAACATGTCCCGTGGACAGTATGAGGGACCCTATTGATACGAAAATTACATGAATTTATTCATGGTTCTGTTCTGTTTGAAGGTTTGATGTTGTTTCATGGTTCTGTTTGTTGATGGTTGGTTTGATGTTGGTAAGCCCAATGGATACAGACAGAAGCGACAGTAGGAATGATATATCGACTCGTGACGGGCACCACTGCTGCCATCTATAGTCAAGTCTAACGCTGACAGGATATAATTTATTCATGGATTACTGATCCACTAACGACTCAATGACACCTTTTTCAAGGTCAATTTGTTTGTTGTTTCTAAGCGTCTTGACTCCGGGACGAAGTTTGCACATGCGCACTGAATTCTAACGGGGCAATGTATTGATCCACTAGAGGGGAAGTAGTCTTCTGAGAAATTGATTTACATAATCTGACGAGGAATTATCGATTCTAACGGGAACAAGATCACGTGTTTCTTTCTAAGCCAATCAGGGAGTCGGAAATATTAGCGGGACAGGATTGTAGTGAGTATAAGGAAAGGATTTTTGCTATAGTTGTCATTAGTGTGTGAATAGAATTCAAGGAGTGAGAACAGTCGAACTTTACTCATTAGGATATATCAGAGGCAACACTGTAGCGTTGCCTATAGTAAAGTCCATACGGCTTCAATGTTTTATTATTTATTATTATATATTTTTTTTTCCAGAGGCACTTCATATGGAAGGGGTCGTCGTAGAAACTTCAAAGGGGGATAATTCGATTGGAAATCGAGAGTTCCAGTGCCCTTTTTAATAGTAAAAATGATTGGAGGGCAACTAGCCCCCCCCCCCACGCCCATCATTCCCCCAAACACATCCAATCAAAATTTTAAGATAGCCATTTTGTTCAGCGTAGTTGTTACTATGTTAACCAGTCACTGGGCCAGTGACTGCTTAACTTTACGCGTCTTTTCATCAATTTCCGTAACTGGAGCTCTTGAAGCCCAGTGACTGAAAAGCTCACTGGTGACATTACACAACAACTCAACAACGCAAAAACATCCACTGAGCTCACTGGTGTCCCACAAGAATATCTAGTGACCTCTTCAGTGACTGGGCCAGTGATGCAAAAATGCGCTCAAACATTTCTGTTCATATTTTTCATATTTCTCTTTGAACTCTTGGCAATGGACAAATGAATATTCATACATAACCATCATACTAAAAACAAAATTGATACCAAAACTTACATTATCTTTAATCCTATGCAATCATTAGCAAAATCACAATCTTAAAATTCTTGTTGACTGTTCCTATGCCCTAGTCCCTGGAGCAAGGCCGTATCCAGAGAGGGGGGGGGGGGGGGTTACCCGGTTTGAACCCCCCCCCCCCCCGAAATTTTTTACCGAGTCGAAAATAAGTCAAAAATTAGTAAAACCTAGGTAAAAATCAGTATAATTAGTCAAAAACTGAGTCAAAAATTAGTAACCCCCCCCCCCCGAAAAAGTCAAAAACTAGTAACCCCCCCCCCCCAAAAAAAAAAATCCTGGATCCGCCCTTGCCCTGCAGACATCGTAAAGAAAATTTACTGGGAGTGGTGATAGTTCTCGTGAAACTTATTCTAGTCAGGTTGTGATAAATAGATTACATTATATAGCTGTCTTATTGTTTTTCCACTAGTTTTTGAAAAAAAGAGTAGAAAGTACTCTGCGGGACGAGTTCCCATTTTGTAAGCACCATTTGTGTTTTAGCGGGTTCTTAGGAGGGGGCTGGAAAGTTGACAAGAGTGGAAGTGCTGTGCAAAGCCAAAAATCAGCACTGACTAAGTAAAATCAAAATTTCTTTTTTATAGTTGATTGATGGCATTAGATCCAACATTTCATGTTGGAGAAGTTAAAGATGCGGGAAACCACGCGGGAATGATCCCAAGCGGATTGGCCAATATTTTCAATTTAAAAAGCTTGTTGATATAAGCGCGAACGACGCGAAGCGACGCGAGCGGCAAATTTTTTGAAAATGACACTTTTTACACAAAATTGACACTATTTTGCCACCAGTGTTTCCACTTCTTCCGATTTTTCGGGAGATCTACCGAATTTCTAATCAAAATCCCAACAAAAAAAGAAGATACTGAATCTCCCGAAAATCTCCAGAAAACTTAATCCCCGGAACATTTTACTTTGTGGTCATTCTTTTCTTTTTTTTTACCTGGCCGTTGCCTGTGGTCTTTTAGGGATTTTTCCTAACGTCCCAGACAATTGAGGCACCGCAATTTGAGTTTATTGGCATAGGTATGAAAATTGCCCATTATCCATTACACAGTGGTTGAATTTATTTTCTGTTTTTGATCATTTAAACACCTTCAAGGTTTGTAATTAACTTATTATTTTCAATTCATAAACTAACCACAGGTGTTGGCTTGCACCAAGAAGATGGGAACTAGCACTAAGTGGGTCCACCTGATTCAGTAGGTTCAAAATAATCCAAAGTTACTACAAATTTAAAGAAATATGACAAAAATTAGACTTTTTCTGCAGTTGCTCTGTAGAACTGAAGGGGTTTGCTTCAAATGATCCAATTCAAGAAATAGAGACAAATATTGTAGCATTTTGAAAACAATTTACAATTTTTGCTGGTTGATAAGTTAGTCCCATTCCTGAAAAATATGCCGCATAAGAATGTTAGTAATAAAGTAAGATTGGGTAAGCAGAAAGTGACGAATATAGTCAGCCAGGGCCTGTCATTGTATTATAAAACATAAAATCGCGAAGAAAGGATGAAAACGAGCACAATTAGTGGTCGAGAAGTACCATTGACAAAGAATGGCAGAAGCATTCCGATAGTGCCTATGATGATAAAACAGTGACTCTGACAGCCATGGAATACTGAAAATCGGCTTTGAGTGCGAGGGACCACCATGGAAACTAAACTTAGCAAAATTTTTACAATACTTGTTTTGCTTGCCATTTTCAGACGAAACTTGAAATGAAACGAGACGGAGTTACAGCAGACACACTGACGGTTGACCAGCCCCTCAGAAAGAGGCTAAAAGGAGTAGTAGCGTATGCCAGCACAGCTGAGCTACTGCATGATCAGAGGAGGCTGCTCACATAAAAAGCCATCCGATAGACACATATTATTAATGTAATGTGGTATATATATCTGAAAGTTTTGCTATTTTTTATACTTTTTTTCAGTTATATCATTACTAATGAGCTGCGACTTACGTTTTCTCTTTATCATTTGTGAATACCTCTGGGGATGGTGGTGAAAAAAAATTATCCACTTAACTCAGACTCAATGGTCAAAGGCCTAGTGTCCGTATTTAGTCCAGATTTTCTGTCCCCGTCCTGAACTTAGTGGGCTGTCCTATAGAATACGAAAGGGGGAGGAAAAGTGGGGGTCGATGAAGAAAAATGTCTTAATTAAACAGCTTTAGAGTCTGGATGAAATAACTGCACTTAGTTTCAAAATTAAATACATTTCAAGCTTCTAGCTGCTTCCTTTTGTCATGATTGACAACGTTGATCGACGAATTTTCTTTCCGGAATTGCAGCTGGCTCCAGTAAATATGCACTCCAAACATTTACAATGTGGTACTTTATGTTCAAATCACTCGAACACCTCCAAAAACTCAATACCAAATACAAAAAAACTGAAAATTCTACCTAATCCTGAAATCCATCTCCCGATTTTCTCCCGAATCCTGAGAGCCATCTCCCGATTTTCTCCCAAAAATTGTCAAGATTTTACAGATTGTTCGAAAACATAAGTGGAAACACTGTTTGCGACCCAAAGTGGCACCAAAAAAACCGGCCGAGTAATTGCAGATCCAGACAAGATTTGTTGTTAAAGAACGACTGTCACAAGCCCAGATGTGCCAAATACATAGGTCAGAGTCAAATTTAAAAACAAATAGGCTATGATGCAATTGATCCAGAAAGAGAAGATTATAGATAAATAGAAAATATGTCAACAGGATTAAAAACAGTTAGAACTAGTTGAATACATACAAAAATTAAACCAGTTAATAATAAAACAAGAGCTAAACAAGGGAGTAGTATAGGCTAAGCTAAATACCAAAGAGGAAAGAGAAGGGGGTAAATATTTTGCTGTTCATATTGACTTACAATAAAGTATTGATGTACAAAGAAAGTGAAAATACCACTCAATGCCTTTTATGCTCTTTCCAAATATAATAATCACTTTTGCTGCAAATGAATTTTACTTTTGCTGCAAGTAAATTTGGAGATGTTCCTATTACTGAGCTATAAATTAGGTAAAAAAAAGGGTATTTATTTAGCCTTGTGACACCTGATAAGGAGACATGTCAGGAAAACAATTCTTACTTTAAAATATGTATAATTATCCTAGTTCTTATATTACCAATGGGATGCTCTTTGTAAATATAGCCTAATAATTGCTTATATTGGAAATTCAAATTTACCTACCCCCATCCCTTTGCAGTCAACAATTCATGGTAGGCTATGTTCCAATTCAAGGTATATATTTGCATGTTAGGGGGGTGGGTGTGGGTAAATTTGAATTTCCAATAGAAGCAATCGATATATTTCTAAAGAGCATAAAAAAGGCATCAAGTCGTATGTTCACTTTATTTGTAAGTCAATAATATGAACTGTGAAAAATTTACCTTCAGTTTAAGCCCTTTATGGACCCTTAAAAATGATATCCCTTTCTCTTATTTGATAAATTTGCAGTGATCAGATAATTTAGCTAAGATAAAAGTGAAAATGTCATTTGATGCCTTTTTTATGCTCTTTCATAGTTCAAGAATTGCGTCTGGGGCTAGTTGCATCTTGAGACCTTAAAGGGGCCCCAAATTTATTTTATTTTTGGAACCACACTAAAAAGTTGTCATCACTAGTTAAGTTATTGAAAAGTGGTTGAGAACATATCACTAGTATATAGATAAGTTGTTCAAGATCAAGAGTAACATATTCCAAAAACACTTATTTATAACAATTCAAACCTCATTTATTAGGCAACTCAAATATAAGCTGTTTTCCTACTGTTTCAAGTTTTTCAAATGCCATTGACAAAAATAGCACTGAATTTTGTGATTCAAAATATTGTTGTTGACAATTCAGGGTATATTCCAATTCAGGGTATATATTTTCACATTGGGGGGGTAAATTTCAAGGTAAATTTTCAGTTGGCCATATAATTTAGCTAGGATGAAAGTGAAAACATCATTTGATGCTTTTATTTTGGTCTTTCATTATTCATATAAAATACCTTTTGGGGCCCCTTTAAGGGCTCAAGATGCAATTAGCCCCAGAAGCATTTGTTGAATTATGAAAGAGCATAAAAAATGGCATCAAACAACATTTTCACTTTCATCTTAGCTAAATTATATGGCCCACTGCAAATTTACTTTGAACTTTAACCCCCCCCCCCCCCATAATGTGCAAATATATACCCTGAATTTTGAGTGCCATCTAACCTAACCTACCTAACCTTAATTAACCTAAATTATCAGTATTTGTCCATTAATGTGTTTTTGGTAGTTGATGTTGATGGTGTCTAACTATGAATTTAGATTATTTGGAAATAGAAAATGCAGTCAAATTCATGTTTGTTTTCAGAATTGTGTTAAAAAAAAATTGTACAACAGTTAAAGAAGTAAAGATAAAGGTTCTCCCTCTGTAAAATATGTTAACTAGGATAATTCTGCATATTATTAAGTAAAAATTGTTTTCTTAACATGTGTCCTTATGCACAGGACTGATCCTAGACTTACACCAAAAACTTTACCATTTGATTATAACTTCATTTTGTTAAAGTTATATAATCCACAGGTATTGATTCATTATGATTGAATAGAAAAAACAATTTATTGGCCTAGATCTTTAAAAAAAATGCTGTCTTTACCATAAGCTGTTAGCATCACCCTTCTTTAATCTTATGCATCTATAAATTGAATTGACTATGACAAAATCAAGAACCAGAAAGTGCATAAGAAATATATAATTTGGCCAATATATTTGCACAGTAGGGGGGGGTAAAGTACAGTGAATCTGCAGTCAAAATGTGTTGACTATAGTTATTCTGAATATTATGAAGTAAGAACTGTTGTTTTTACCTTTTTCCTGTAGCCAAAAATAAAAGAAAATGTATCATTTTTAAAGGTCCATAAAAGGCTTAAAATTGAAATTAAAGTAAAGCCAGTGGCATGTCAAGGGGATAGGGGACCTAAATCCCCCCCATAGATTTTTTCTGGTGCCCTCATTCCTTGTTTTTTTTTTTTTTTAGAATAAATTTGTCAATTTGGTCAATTATTGGCACCTTTGTCACATTTGGCCTTGCCCAAGATTTGCTCTAGATCTGCCCCTGGTAAAACTACTATTAAACTTGGATAGAGAATGAAAGAAGGCATTGATTTGTATGGTCACCTAATTCATAGCTCATTAATGGAAGTATCTCCAAATTTACCAAGAAAAAAAATTGGTAAAACTGCATATGATGGGCTTTTTTTATCTTGGGAAGTACTTATGGTAGGACAATGAAACATTCAAGAATGAATGTTGAGCCTAGGCTAATTTATGGCTTAGGAAGATGTTTTCATGCTTCTTTCTTAATGCCTTCCCTATTTCTAGGGGGTTAGAAAATTGCAGGTAAATTTTCAATTTTCTGACTTGATTTGCTTGATAGAACATAAATGTAGACTACCACTTGATTTCAGTTTTGATGATCTTTCCAAATAGGGTAAGATACCCACTCAATGGATAGCTTATCACTACTTCAACGGTTAAATCACTATAAAATCTGTATTATACTACCTATAATGCTTAATTGGGTAAACTTTAAAAGCAAAACTGCTTCTAAAAAGAAACATGCTAATAAAACAAAAGCACCATTGTATGATTAGGTTCTAGATTTTGCAATGCGATCAATGTCTAGCAAATTAATTAAGAAAAGGAAAATTTACTAAACCATTTCAGTGGTTCAAATAAGATTTAAGTGTATTTTTTTTTTTTTTATTTAACACATATTTTCCAAGTTAGTAAAACATAATAAATCAGGATATAACAAAGTTGTAAGACTCCAAACATTTCTTTGGGCCTTGTTTGTACTGTAGATTTACTTCTAAACTTGTCATTTTTATACATCAAAGTCTATCCAAACCATTTCCAAAGTCAGTGACCTATAGAGAGGTAGGGGGTCAATGTAGATGCTTCAAAAGATCTTTCTCACTCATAATTTAGGACCTGGGGCCATTCTAGGAAATTTCCCTTACCTGACTCAACTTTCTTTTAAGATAGCATAAAGCTCATCATCCAGAACTTTACTGAGTAGATTTGATGCATTCAAGTTAAAAGACATAGAGGTATTATGAGCTGTAGAGGGATAAAACTTTCAATCTTAAGATTAAAGTTTCATCTTCAAAATCATAATGGGCAAATACTAAATATTTCTAGAATGTTGATAATAATTGGCCAGTTTTTTATGCTAATCAGTATGCTAAGATCTTATGTGCATCTACTGGAACAATTTTTATTGATAATCTAAAAACTTAGGTCTAACTTTTCAGGTAGTTTTTCATCAAATCCAAAGTTCTAATCTGATCAGTGATCTCAGGGCTTTTATTGGTAACAGCCTATTTATACTCTCTTCTGAAATAAACATTATAATAATAAAATTCATATTTTATTGCATCCACAAATTTCTCTTTTCTCCTCACCCCCCTCAAGGATTTTGGAAGGCTTGGTTGCAATTAAAATATAAGCAACTCTGATAATCAGAGAGCCTATATGGGAATTTTATGACTGTAATGAAGTAAGATTTTTGTTATTACATTGTTTGGTTCAGAAATGGGGATAAACTATACTGTTACTCTTTGATGAGAATTTCATCAGAATCCTCTGCTCTGTCATAATGGGCTAAAATAAAAGTTAATTCAAGCACTTTTTTTTGCTTAGATTCTTGAGCTGTAAGCTTTCAACTTCCTGATTGAGAAAGACAAAAATCTTAACCAAACAATAAATAACAGTTTGAGTTGGGATAAATTCTTTTATTAGACAGTGGAAAAAAAGAAAAAGAAATCAAAATATGCATTATATTTTTTTTTTCACTGTCTAATAAAAGAATTTATCCCTATTTACACTGTTATTTATCACCATGGAAAGGCAGTGTGGTCTTCAAAATTACCTAAATCTTAACAGAATGATATGAGAACAGAGGAGTTAGATCTTAAAAGCAAAAAATAGGCCAATGTATTTGACTATGAGCCCAAAGAAAAATGTCTCACATAAACTGATTAAGCATTTCTTACTGGTTCTTTAAAAGGCCCTTAAAATTGCTAATACTTCTGGTCCAACCCTATGCCATGAAAAATGATTTTACAAGGGAAACTATAATCTCATCCAATAAAAGTATATTATTATTATTATTATGATTTTATTACCCTTTATTAAACATACAAAATGTTGTAAATGGAGTACAAGAAAAGAAAAAAAAGTAACATCAAATAACAACAAAATATCCAAAGAAAACTCAACTACAGAAAAACAAGAACATTCCTATGACAAACAAAAAAGACAAATTTAAGTTATTGCAACATATAATGAAGAGAGGCTTGGTTCAAACGCCTTTGCAAATGGAACACGGTGATTCAGTACAGCTATAAGTGGATCAGCTATAACATACTTCAGAGATATATTCGAATTCCTCATCCAAACTGGAAGACGAAGCAGATACTTGCCATATCTATTGAAAATAGACTGAATATTGCGGCGATCGGACGAGGTAAATATTTTCCAAAATGGAGATAGGGCTAGCACATGTGGCAAAACAAAAGCATTATACACCCTTGCAAGTAGAAAAGGGTTAAAGTGGCACTTCATTGAAACGAGAATTCCATAAGCTCTGCGTGTCTTTACAGCAAACAACAAAACAAGGCAATCGCGGGTTTCTTTAAGATCGCTACAAATTGGAAGGCCGAGATACATAATCTTAAACAAAGACTTAGTTGTATAAATTCCGAAAATAACATCAACTGGTACACTATCTTTAACGCGGCTATTAAATACGTAGAACTTCACTCTTCTGGGGATTGAAAGAAAGATCTATGTTACCATACTCTTTCTTCAAAACACGGAAAGTCTCTTTGATGCATTTATATGCATCAAAGAGACTTTCCTACTCGCGTTCAAAATGTTGTCGGCATAATTGATCAGCAAAACATTGAGACCTCTAAAGATACATGTAGACTGAACCGGTTCTTGCAATGAAATAATACTATTATTGAATAGCGGTGGTGAAGTAAGTGCTCCTTGGCGTATTCCCTTCTCTATGGGTATAAGACTAGAAGATAGGGTTAAAGCATTAACACAAGGTACATTTACACGCGCTTTTAAATTACTATACATATTCCTCAGTGCGCGTATAATAGTTATCCACGCCACGTTTCCGGGCCGACAATAATATCTGAGGGTGCACACTGGAGTCAAACGCGCGGTTGACATCATTACTGGCAAAATACAAAGTCTCATTTAAATCATTGGCGTCAATCAACAAATTAGCAATCAAATAATGCGTGTTCTCTACTCATTTTCTTCTTGAAACCAAATTGGTTAACCGGCGTGTTACATGTAGCACTAAGCCTATTTACAACAAGCAATTAAAATAACTTGCACAGTATAGGCGTGACAGTTATCGGGCGGTAAGAAGAACACTGCCCCCCGTCTTTTCCCTTCTTTAATACAGGAGTAATTACCCCCATGCAGAATAGGTCTGGAACTACCCCAGCATTAAAAATCATTTGGTACAGGAGACAAAGGTGCTCAACAAGGTTCTGACTTCCCGCTTGCAGGTGCAATCCGCACAGGTTTTCTACCCCCCTCGACAACTTCTTCTTCAGTTTTGAGAGTGCCTCACTGACTGACGAATTAGACACAGCGAAACCAACTTCCCGTTCTCATTCCGCAAGACTCGCATCGAGCTCAATAGAAAATTTATTTTCCAGATCAGCATTAGGTGATGAAAACTCGTGCTTAAAATATTTAACCAACTCACTCTCATTGGGCAGAACATCAACTGATTCTTTACGTTTCTTCTTTTTTAGGAATTTCCACATGCGATCGGGTTCTTGCTTTATATATTTACTATCACATTCAATAATCATAGCACAATGTATAGCGACGGTTTTTGCGAATCTGTGGTAAAGCTTTCTAATTTAGTTAAAAATATCAAGTTTCAAAATATCACTTTTTAAGATAAAGATACAAATCGTGGAATGTGTGGGCTTGGAGGGAACTTGCTCAATAACCACTTTCCTGGCTAAATGCGTCAATGTACCGGAAGGACGTGGTTAGTTTTTCGTATATATACCCCGATTTTTGAGACTGAAGAGAGACCTTTTGACTTGCAGGGTGAACCTCTGCCCGTTTATTTTCTCATTAGAAATACCTTGTGATTTTGTCGGATCATTGTAAGTGTCTGTATCTTATTATATATTATTGTAGTTTTTGAGACTTATGGTCTACTTGGGGCAGCCAGTCCCAGTAGCATATCTATATCTGTAATTACTATGTGTAAATTGAATAAAAGTATTGTGTTTTAGACAACCTCTCTACGATCTACCTTTAGCCCCTCGAACTCAATCGTACGATCAGCATCTGGTGGTCGTCTGGCAAAAACTGGGTCGAGGAGACTAAATAAGGTTGCAAAATACAAAAAAAAAATCAAAATGACCGTATTAGAATAGGAAAGTGAATGTACTTCTCTTTTAACAGCACTTGAATTAGCAAAACTTTGAGCAGCTTTGCTTAAACCTTGGGCTTTGGAAATAGTTTTGTATCCCCTCAAAAAGTTGAGCACAATAGATAAAATGGAAAAAAGGCTCAATCAAGAATTGTAAAATAGAAAAAAATACAGTATTCAGTATTTAGCAAGTAGAAGTATGTGTATTGTTAGTAGTTTTATTAGTGTTAGTAATAAATGCAATGTAGTAGTGCCGTATATCACTAAATAATAAAGTATTTGTGCCGTGAATTAAAAGAATAAAATAAAAGATAATACGTAAAGAAAAAAAATCTAGCTGGACTGATGAAACGTTGGTAGAAACAGAAGAGTTTTAGACATAATAGTAACAAATAGGGTCTTAAGTCAGCCTTACTACAGGTACAGACTATAGATTTATTGTTCAAGGACAACACTGCTACAATTTAGCAAATGAAACACATAAATTGTGGTCCGAAGAATTATAGGTTAGAAGCTGCCATATCCCAGTTTTGTAGGAGTAGAGATGCTTCGAAAATATGGCATCTTACGACGTAATAAGCAATAGAATTACCTTTGTTAAAGCTAACAAATACTAGGTTAGTTATGTAGTTTCACAAGCAAAGGGAAGGAAAAGATATATAAATATATATAATTAAAGTACTTGAGGAAAGGGATGGAAAAAAACACAAGAAAAATAACCTTATAAGTAAGAAAACAAATGTGGAAGCTTAGCAAAAGTCGCAGAAGGAAGCAAAAAAAGAGTTGTTACCCAGCTCTGATGGGAACTTTATATAAGGCGAGAAATTCGGTGAAAGAAGGCGTTAACCACAGCAAATGGAGGCATAGTGATCGGTCTTAAAAGGGTCTCCTTTACCTACACAGAAGACCTTCATCTGAATAACAGTGGTAGAAAAAGTTCAAATTGCGAATTGGCCGCACAAAATGCGTCCAAAGAAAGTTCTAATTTGAATTTTAAGCCATGGCTGCTTTCGAGCCATGTAGATGTAAAACAAACCAGTGTATGAAAACTGTTATGCTTATTTACATAGAATATAAGCCCACATTAGAATAAACAGAGAAGGCAATACATCCTTTTGGGATAGCTAATACTGATAATTCTGGTCCGCTCTTACGGTTACTAAATGACGAATCATCCTCAAGTCTAGTCTGATTATAAATCAGTAGAGTTTAGTCGAATATCAGATAGATTTTATATCAGATAAATACGATCTGATAGTAGAAATCAAATAGAGTGAAGCCAATAGTCCCTTATATCCCAATTAGTCGACAAATAGAATGTGCCTAGAAAGCCAACAGAAACCTTATCACGGAAACAATTACACAGGGCGTTAATAGGTGACACGTAACTTTTAAATAGGTGCAGTGTAACTAATTAAATTTGTAGCCACAAAATTGTAGAAAATTGTGAGAAAATTGTAGCCACAAATTATTAAATAATTAATTATTTTGTGTGCAGGTTCATAATAGTCTTTTTAGCTGTAGCCATGACAATAGGACCTGGAAACGTTATAAGGAGCTACCAGAAGGCAGTCATGGTAAGCGAACCTTCAGAGTACAGGCAAGGTTGATGGATAGTGGAATTACATCTATAAGGTGAACAGGAAATTTTTTTTTAGCTGATCAGATACAAGCTGTAAATAAAAGTCTAAAACCAAAGAGAAGTTAAAGCTGAAAAAAGAGAGATTAGAGACAAAAACTTTTCAAAACTGTCTAAAGTCCCTAGAAATTCGAAAAGAATTGAAAAGCTTAAAAATATGAATAGACAAACAGGCATATAAGGTAATGACAATTAATCACGCAAGTGGGTTCAAAATAGAACCAAAATGTTAAAATAAAACATATATAGTCGCATATGGGAAAAGTTATATAGCTGTAACAAATGTAATTGAGAAAATATCTACTGGTTTAAATACTAGTCTCTACCGTATTTGGTTTTTAAAAATGATTTAAGTTTTAGTCAATAGTATAATAACATATCTAGTTTTGCGACTTAAATACTTGTGTAAGTTATTACACAATGCTTATATATATATATACGATGTTTTAATTTACTTTAAATTTAAACTAGTGATTTAATGTTATATGTAAATGTTTGACCTCGAGTCAACGTATTAATAATTTTTTATTGTAAAATAATCAGTTTAGTATTAAGTTTGAAAGAATAATCCAACAAGAAACATAATGTTTCGATTTAAGCGGGATATTATTTTTGAAGTAATTAAAAAAAGTGGAGAAAGTAATTAAAAGTAATTAACTTTCGAATGCATTGATATATACGAAAATTAAGTGTTTCATTTTACTATGTATGTAAAAATATATGCTTTATATGTACGCTAATGTGGATATTTATTTTAGATACAGCATTAGCTATTTTTTTTAGAAATCAAATTTTTCGTAGCATGTTTTCAGATACATTTTTCCTTCAATTATATTTTGACAAATTTTTGGAAAGTAGCAAATTTCAAAGCCAGTTCAATTATATCCAGATACTAACATCTCATACCATCATAAACCAAACCATACTTGATCAACGGATATTTAGAAACTACAGAATTTACTACAAAATCATCAGATGTGACATAAAATCAGAACTTAATTTTCGCCAAGCTATTGTGCTACATAGCCCAAAAGGCTTATGCTAGTGAAATATGTGAAAATGCTTTGTGCTGGAAAAATATGTGAAAATTTAAAAATCAAAATGTTATGTGTAATTTACCCAAGGCATTTCTAAAACAAAAAATAAACGATATATCAACCACATCAAACAGATAAATTAAATTTTTAATGGGAATTAAATTTAAACTCAAATAATTCATAAACTTGTCTAATATAACTTGAAATCTAATTTAAGCAAAACCACTAATATTATGTTTAAGCCGCTTGGGTTCAAGTTAAAACAGAAGATGCATATGAACAGGGTAAAAGAGTAATTGTCAGTCCTATAGACAGAGAAAAAGAGAAACAAGGATGAATTTCAAATTGAAATCCTTCGACAGAAAAGAACATGGCCAATATTGGACCAGAAACATAACCCTAAGGAAACCCATTGAGGGTAGATGCACATAATGACCCAAAGATGGCAGCATAATAGCTGTAAACGAAATTAAGTTGTTTAAAAAGTAAAATATTGAGAATTGGGACAATTCTTCTTCAAATGGGGAGTATTGTGGTAAAGCTTTCTAATTTGGTTAATTATTAATTGAGTAAACACATGATAAGAGGCAAAAAAATAGTTTCAAAATACCACGTTCTAAGATAAAGACTCTAATCGAGGAACGTGTGGGCTTGAAGGGAACTTGCTCAATAACCAATTTTCTGGCTAAATGCGTCAATGTACCGGAAGGACGTGGTTAGTTTTTCATATATATACCCCGATTTTTAGACTGAGGGCAGACTTTTTGACTTGCAGGGTGAACCTTTGCCCGTTTATTTTCTCATTAGAAATACCTTGGGACTTTGTCGGATCATTGTAATTGTCTGTATCTTATTACATATTATTGTTGTTTCACAGACTTGTGGTCTACTCGGGACAACCAGTCCCAGCAGAATATCTATATATGTCATTACTATTTGTAAATTGAATAAAAGTATCGGGTTTGAGACAACATGTCAACGATCTACCTTTAGTCCTCGAATATACCCACTAGGTACACTTTAGTAGTTTGGTCATATCCTAAGGCACGCTACCGAAATTTAATTACCTTAGGGTCAGAGTTTAGCCCCCCTATAAAGGGAGAATAAAGGCATCTACGATTACACCCCCCAAATACCATAGAATTACACTTCACAACAAATCTTCGCTTAGTATATAATCGGATAGAGTTCACTATACCATGCCTTGGTTGGTCATTATCTATCCACATTCTTAACCAGAATTTCGCGTCCGCACACGCATTTACAAGATCCGAATTATCGGACCAGTTGGGTGTTTCCGAGCCAATCCGAACACAACAAATTGGTACTGCAGCCTTTTCCGCACACTGCAGGGCATGAACTATTTCGCTACAATATATATTGATCAGTACTTGTTTATTACTTGCTGCAACTGAAGAAGATTTATGAAGTAGATTGTAAGGGACGCGAATTCTTGCTAAAATACTGTCACATACCTTCTGATACAAAGGAGTGTTAATTTTATCCCACATAACTTTCTGATGCCATTTTCTTCCACTGGGTAGATCAGGGTTGTAGTTCGAAGATGTACTAGGTGGGAAAACATAACTAACTGGTAAGTGGTCAGATG
This sequence comes from Artemia sp. Qi Xiang Cuo, assembly GCF_049724085.1. Taxonomy (NCBI): domain Eukaryota; kingdom Metazoa; phylum Arthropoda; class Branchiopoda; order Anostraca; family Artemiidae; genus Artemia; species Artemia sp. Qi Xiang Cuo. The sequence continues at coordinate 52,816,716 of NC_142804.1, read as the reverse complement.
CGCTGATAGACATATCCACATGTGACTGGCAAAAAGGAACTGGTTGATGAGAACACATTATAAAATCAGGAGCTGAAGTTGCCCCAGAGTTATGCACATACGTGAAATCGAGATCATTTTCTATTATGTTTAGACCAGCGCATTTAGTTGAGAGTACTTGGGATCTAGGGCTTTCCGGATTCAACAAATCACAGTTCATATCTCCAGCAACAATGTACGACAAATCTTGGGTGCGACAATTTGCAATAGCGTTTGCTAATTTCCGACAAGCACTAACGAACTTGGAATATGATCTAGAGGATTTGTAGTCCGTAGGCATATAAACTGAGAAGATTATTGTCGGTTCAACCTTGATCGAAATAGAATTATAGGAAACTTGGAAAACTGTCGCGCGTAAAGACTTTGAAGCAAGGATTGTGACACCACCTGACGGCCGGCCACTACCACTCGATTTCGCACCAACAGCAAAGAGATCGATTGAATCAACAATATTTAAAAGTTCAGTCCCTTCATTAATCAGGAAATGTTCTTGGAGACATACAATGTTATGATTGCGAATTAGGTTTTCGAGGACAGGCAGTTTGTTGATTACATTTCTGTTAATGTTCCAAGTAATCAGACCTAATTCATTATTCATTTCTTAACTGCAAGTAACTTTTGCGCTTCCAGACAGCTGAAACTGTAACAAGGATGCTTGTCCGAACCACAGAGTGCACACTTGATCTGCTTGCTGCAAGGGTTGTCCTTAGTGCTACTGTGGTTGTCCCCACATCTAGAACACTTGGCTTTGTTCTTGCAGAATTTGGCCGCGTGACCAAATGCTTGACAATTGAAACATCTCATTGGAAGAAACAGATATTCAGAGATCGGGATGTGTTCGTAATGAATCACTGGGGGTGATTTAATGGCCTTTTCAAGGTCCACTTTGGAAGAGAACTGAAGTTTGAACGACCTAGAATTACCCAACTGCAAAGCTCTCAAACAGTTTGGAATAATCTCGCAGAGTTCTTCATTGCTCATATCTGCAGGAACGTGACGTGCTATTCCGTAGAAATATGGTTGTTTCACTTTTGCCTCAACAGATTTATCGTTAGCTCATAACGCCTGCGCAACTGCATTGGCAGACTTCTTATCGGCTAGTACCACGCGCCACCCACTTTTCAATGCTCGCAGTTCAACAATGCTAGAGGAATTGTCACCACATACCTTATCCAAGTATTCCTTTCTCATTTCTGGGTTCCTCAAGTCTTGAGGGGGGTAGGTCGGCTGGGGTGTGGGGGACGCCCCCTGAAACGAGGATCCAGATCCGCTGAGTGGCCACTGAGCATGGGGACGATCACGCTCGATAAAACTCTCTAGCTTGGAACACATTTCGTTTACTTTCCTAGTAATAACATCGCTTACTTCTCCAGGAACAATGGGTACTTCATCTGGCTCATAGATGACGTATTTAGGGAGGGCAATTTTCTTTTCGTCGCAATATTTGAGCAATTTCAAAATGTCAGAGATATTGTCAGTCATAATAACTTTCATGCTCATACGAGTACTAATAGCAAAACCACTCCATATTAATTCTTTCGCCACTTGGATTTCATCTTTCTTGAAAAATTCTGCCGCTGTTTTCGCAATCTCATCAGACCGATTACCAGATATGATAGCACGAGAAACAAAATTCAGTAGCGGGTTAAGGACAAGCTTTTCGCCTGCCATCATGTGTGGTTATGTTCGTGGATGCGCTCATGCTGGCCGTAACATCGGGTCTTATACGCCGAGGAAAAACGAGGGAAGCGTAGAGCCCCGCTACCTATTCCCCGCAATTTAAGGGTCAAAGGACCTGGCAGGTACCTCAACGGCTCAACTTTTCTAAATCTTTTGACAAAATTTGTCATAAGCAACTTGCAAACAAGCTATGTGCAGTCAAGCTTGAAGAGAAATCAATGCTCTGGACCCTTGGTTTTTTGTTCACTCTATGTTTTTAGCTATTTTATGGCTCAGGAAACAGTAATCTCTCTTCATCTGACCCAGTTTTGAGTTGAGTTCTTCAGGGAAGTGTTCTGGGTCCTAATACTATTTCATATTTATCAATGATGCTCCTTCTACTATCAGCTGTGAATTAACACTCTATGCTGATGACTTGAAGCTTCTTGGACCAGCATTGTCATGTAATCTTGCCCTTCTACAAAATAATCTTGGACTACTTGGTCAATAGGCTGAGGCTTGGCTTCTTGAATTCAATGTTGACAAGTCTCATGCCATTCACTTTGGAAAAATGAATCCTTGTTGTTATTATTTTCTCTCAGGCCACCCACTCTGTATATGATGACTGAGACCTTGGGGTCACCATTGACAAGGAACTAAAATTTAGTACCCATGCTAAGAAGTCTGCTGCTGGTGCTAGTTCAGCTCTGTGTCTGATTAAGCACACCCTCTCTATTTTCTCCCCCAAAGTCATTAGTCTTCTATATCAGGGATTATTAGCAAAAGGTGTGAAGGATGCCATTTTTCTGCTGTATAGAACCATGATGAGAGATATTTGATGATATAATCATCATTGTTCTCAGACTGCTGATCAGAGCAGAATGATGAAAGATGTTTGCATAAAAACAACAAGAGATGTAAGATCTTAGTTCAAAGATTTCACTTTTAAGCATTTTCTGACAAAACATGTAAGATCTTAGCACATTTATGAGTAAAAAAAAACGGCTCTATTGAGGGTCAAAATAAGCTGATTCACATGTGTGTACATTCAGAAACAAGGATATTTCAACAAAGATTATTGATATCTTTCAAAATAGCTAAAGAATTTCAATTGAAGAATTTTTGCACTAGTTGGGCTAAAATTACTGTCTTTGGACATGAATTGACTGGAAATGGTATATTTTTTTTTTTTTGGGCTTAATCTTTTTTATTCTATTCAAGAATCCTACATAAAGAAAGAAAAACGAGCAAAATATGGTTTTTTATAGGCAAAGTGAAGATACTGAAAAAACAAAGTTAATATTCCGAAAGGAGAAATTCCTCTCTTCTTCAGCGCGAAACAAAACGACGTATCAATAAAAGCTAAAAATTAAAAGAATTAAAACCAACTACCTAACAACCATAAAAGCGAGTTATTCGCCAATATCCGCGATTTGCACAAAATCCAAAAAAATATGAACTGCCATCGACGGATACTAGCCATCTTTCTTTATGTGATGTAAGGCCAATGTGGTTTAAGAAATTATCAAGAATCCTACAACTTATTGTTTCAATTCAAATAACCTCCTCCCATCAATATTTTACAACAACTTGCTTAATACAATAACCACATGAAAAAAAAATCTTGGTGACCATTCTTCTTGGGGAAAGTGCAAAATTTTGCATTTCTGTAGAAAAGGGTTCCACAATATTTCTCACATATGCTAAATTTGATGGTGTAGTTTTTATCCAGACTGCACCCTGTTTATGGACTGCCCCATTCCTTTTACATTTCTGCAAGTTTTTTTTTGTGCTAATAACTTTTCATCAATAACTTTCAACTTGATGGATTTCTTGCACTTTGAAGTAATAAAAAAGTAGATTCTTTTGATCCATGTAGACTTAGTGTTATCAAACTTCTGTCTTTTAGAGTATGATATTATAAACTATAAATCAGGTTTGCTCTTTGTTCACCATTCTTAACGTAAAAAGTTTGATGTATGGTAAGTGGGATAATAGAGTACCCTTTTGCATGATACAATGCATCTCATTTTGCCTTTGAGGACATATTTTTGATGCCTTCTAATCATTCTGACAAAGGGGGATACCTGAAATAATTCATTTCAGTTATAAAAGGAAATGTAGCCTGGTAAAAAAAAATTATTTAAATTTCAGCACTAAAGAATCTCTCTTGGGATCAAATTCTTGAGATGGATTGATTCAGTGTTTGTGAGGTTACACATAATTTCAAGTAGACATTGCAATGGAACACATCCTGAATCAGGAATTTGGTTGGGTATCAGCCTGCTGGCCAATATCAAGGCAAACCAAGGAATTGCGTTGTTATTGACTTGTTCTGCAAGGTTATTTCAAGTATATTTTTGAAAATTTAGGCTTAAAATAAACTCTAATCGAAATTTTCCCCATTTTCCAAATTACCAATTTAAATCAAAGATTTGTCTTGCCATTAGCTGTGTAGGATTGTTTTGTAGGTTTTGTAGGATTGTTTTGTAGGTTTTGTAGGATTGTTTTAAATATGTTCTTAAAATTGTTTGCTTTGCACCAGCTTGAATCAGGTTTTTGCCTGGCTATTGGCTTGTTTTACAAACTTATTTCAAGCCTTGAAGCAAGTTGGTGTGAGGTTTTCTGGTTGATTTTGGTGTTTTTTTGTAAGCTTGTTTTAATCTCATTTGTCTTTGACAATAAGCTTTAATCAGGCTTGGTTCAAGGAAATTTACAAGTTGAGAATAAGCAAATCTGTCAATTAAAGTCCATTGTCCAAAGTCTACCCCCCTCCCCTGCTTAATGGTTTTTTCGTCCCTTTTCCTAACCCCCTAATCTGATTTCCTGCCGTCTATAACTCTATCAAATATTTAGTAATGTCCCTAAACCTTAAAGAACTAGTTCACACCTCACAAACATTCCTCTAGATATAGTTATCTAAATTGTTAGCCTTTGAATCAAGTTTTTGCCTGGCTATTGGCTTGTTTTGCAAGCTTGTTTCAATCTTTGAAACTAGTTTGTTTGAGGTTTCCTGGTTGATTTTGGTGTATTTTTACAAGCTTGTTTTAATCTTATTTGTCTCGGACAATAAGCTTGAATCATGCTTGATGCAATGAAATTTACTAGTTGAGAATGAGCAAATCTGTCAGTTAAGGTCCATTGTCTAAAGTCTACCTCCCCTCCCTACCCTACTTAATGTTTTTTGTATCCTTTTCCGAACCCCCTAATGTGATGTCCTGCCTTCTATAACCCTTTCAAATATTTAGTAATGCTCCTAAACCTTAAAAGAACTAGTTTGCATCTCACAGACATCCCTCTTGATATAGTTACAGCAATTGCTTATAAATTTGCTTTCCCACTTTCAAATGCTTTATCTTGATATCTGGCTGTTTTTCATCAAGATAGAAGCTTGGCTGTAATTGCTTTGGTAGCATATGTCCAATGACTGTCATGCCTGTTTTGTACACTTAAGGGGTTTTTCCGCCGTTCAATTGTTAGCTAACAATGTTAGCTAACAAAAATGTGTTTGGACGGCGAAAACAGAATTGTTAGCTAACAGAAATAGTTACCTCACAATTCGCAGAAACATGATATTGGGCAGGAAATTCAAAGAAAAATTCTGACCAAGAGAGTGTTGCTGAGACTTTATCTCAGATTGATAATACCCAAAGCTTTGAAATTCAATTAACAGAATATTTCAAAGCGTTCATATCTTATAGAAAAAAAAATATAACTATTAATGCCAGCAAGTGAAACAAAGACACAAAACATTTTATTAATTGGCAAAGTACATTGAATTTAGGCAAAAAATTAAAATACCAGTGCTTAAGCTTTCCTAAAGTAACTGTCTAGTGCATTTACATAAGTTATCCCACGAATGGAGGAAGTGGATCAACTTAGAGAAAATATAATTTGATTGCATAAGTGAAATCGTTTGATTTTTGATCATATCAAATTGCTATGACTACGTGACCATCTCGTTGTTTTCCTATTTTTTCAACGAAAGAATTGATTTTTTTTTTTCAATGAGATTACCAGAAAAGATATTTCTAATAAATTAAAAGGGGAAAGAAAAAAAAATAAGAAATATGAGCATTCCTCGATTCTCTATCAATATTGTGAGCATAAAAAGTACCCATCTTGCTTATTTTTGAATATTTTGCTTTAAATTCCCCAACAATTTTCTTCAACAAGCATTCGATTTGTTAGAGAAATCTTCTAACAATGTTAGCTAACAATTTTTAGTTGGACGGCGGAAAAACGATTGTTTGGAAAAATGTTAGCTAACAGTTTTCTGTTGGACGGCGGAAAAACCCCTTTAATAAGATTTTTAGTGGATTTGGTAAAGCTTGTAATTCCAGAATCTGCTTTGTTTGCCAGTGTGATACCTTGAAGGTACTTCAACTACCTATTATTTAGATTATTCAGTTAAAACAATTTTGAATCACTTGGAGAGAAAAAATAATCAAGTTAATTTAAGAACTGGGGATTTGACAAAAGCTTTTGATCTTATTAATTATTCTTTGCTTTGCTTCTGAAAAAGTATGGTTTTCAGTTTCAATATCAACCCTGACTTGTGATTGCTATTGGATATTATTTGTGATTCTTGTGATTACTATTATGATGACTTGTGATTATTATGGGATATTTTCTTTCTAAATGAAATTAGATAGTTGATTATTTAATACAATTTATTCTGTAGCTTCAACAATTCACTCAAGGAACCTCATTTAGGGATAAAAAATTTTGGTACCCATTTCCCTTACATATTCAAATTCTTTAATGGTTCTTCTATTATTACATAAAATAATCCAGTTTTTTCAACTAAAGGTATGGAGCAACATTAAAACCTATCACGATAGAAATTATTACTTATATGAGGGGGTTGTCCCCTCCTCAACTTAACTTTCCTCGCTCTTAAACACTCGCACTTAATGCTAAAGTTTTTTAGTACTTTTAAAGGAAGCTTCGATTTGTTCTAATTAAAAGACCCTTGTGTTTCAGGAGTTGTTCTTAAGAATTGGGGCAAAACTCAAGCTTTAGTGTAAAGGGTGAGGTGTTGAGAAGGGGGCAACCCCCTCGTATAAGTAATAATTTCTGTTTGTTGTAAGTTTTAATGTTGCTCTTTACTTTCAGTTGGAAAAACTTGTTTTTTATTTATTTTCTGATTTTTTTCTAAATAATGCCAGGAAATCTGGCTCCTCCTCCTCAGAAAAATCCCCCCTCCCCACGGAAAGATCTTCTATACAATTCAACCTCAGTGAAAAATTACCTTAACACCCCTATGCATAAAATTGAGTTGGCAAAAAGAAAGTTAGACAAATAAAAAGATTTTTTTATAGGAATTCTGGCAAATTTGTCCTGAAAAGTCTGCCCCCTGGGAACTTCCTTGCCAACGGAAAATTCTTCTCATGGAAAATCCCCCCCCCAGAAGAAAATTCACCCCCCCCACCCAAAAATATATGCATACTTCCCAATATCAAATAGTGTATGAAAACAGTGGGCAAATTCTATAACTTAAAGACCTTTCCCCAGGGGCTTTGGGGGGTCGTGCTATCTCCAAGACCAAAGTTATTGGGCCTTTTAACTATGCTGAACAAAATGGCTATCGCAAAATTTTGATTGGACAATTTCTGGGAAAAGGGGTTATGGGAGGGGACCTAGTTGCTCTCAAATTTTTTTGATCGCTTAAAAAGGGCACTAGAGCTTTTAATTTCCATTTGAATGAGACCTATATCGATATCCTAGGACCCTTGAGTTGATACAATCGCTCCTGGAAAAAAAAATAAAGATAAACGTGCACCTGTAATCTTTCTTTTGGAAAATAAAAATAAGAAAATCCGCATTTTTGTTGAAAGAAGCTTGAAACCTCTGCAGTAGGGTTCTCTGATATGCTGAATCTGATGGTTTGATGTTCATTTAGATTTTTTGACTTTAGGGGGCGTTTCCCCCCTTTTCTGAAAATCTGGCAATTTTTTTCAGGCTCGTAATCTTTGATGGGTAACACTAAAGTTAATTAATCTTAAATATTTGGTATCAAACAGTTTGTGGTAATGAAATGTGAGTAAGGAGTGACTTGGCTCAATAGTAACAGAAACTCTAAAAAATGGAATTGTGATATCAATAGATACATCAAAAGAATCAGCTTATTATGCTGATTCCAAATATATAACATTCATCAAGTTTAGTGTTACCCATCAAGAGTTACGAGCCTGATAAAATTTGTCTGATTTTTTAAACAGGGGGAAAACGTCTCCTAAAATTCAAAGAATCTTAATGAAACTCACACCATCATATTACGCGTACCAGAGAACCGTACTGTAAAATTTTCAAGCTGCTATGCACAAAAACGTAGAATTTTACTGTTCTTGGCAGAAGAAAGATCACGGATGAGTGTTTATTTGGTTTTTCCCCCAGGGGTGATTGTATCGAAAGAATGGTCCTAGAAAATTGGGAGAGGGTGCGTTTGAACGGAAATTAAAAGTTTTAGTGTCCTCTTTAAGTAACAAAAAGATTGGAGGGTAACTGGCCCTCCTCCCACGCCCCGTTTTTCCCCAAAGTTATCTGATCAAAATTTTGAGATAGCCATTTTGTTCAGTATGGTTGAAAGACCAAATAATTATGTCTTTAGTGGTAAAATGACCCCCACAGTCCGTGGGGAGAGGCCTGAAAGTTATGGGATTTGCCCATTGTATACGTATAGTATTTGTTATTGGGAAGTATGCAGACATTTTTCGGGGGGGGGGTTGTGCTTGGGGTGGATTTCTATAGGGATAATCTTTCTTGGGGAGGGAAATTTTCGGGGGGGGGGGACTTCAAGAGAAGATTTTACGCTGGGGGGGGGGATTTGACAATTCCTATACAAAATCTGTTTTAATTGTCTTTCTTTTAATTGTTTTTGCTAACTTAATTTTACATGTGGAGATGTTCTGGGGGAATTATCCGGGGAATATTTTCCGCGTGTTTTGATTTCCAGAAAAAATTTCACAGAAGGCGGCATTTCCAGAGTGATCGAGAAACCGATTAAAAATTAAAGTCTTTTCAAATCAAAGTATGCTAAGGATAATTTTTAAGGCTGAACTGTCTGCAAGAAGTTTGATAGGGGGAAATTTCAGCGGGGATGGAACTGTCTGGAGGGAATTTGACGAGGGGGGGATGCACTTTATCTTGGATGAAATTTCCAGGGAGCAGTTTCCCGTGAGGGGGAGGGTATATTTCCTGGAGGATGAGCTAGATTTAACGGCATTGCTTGAAAAACGATCAGAAATTAAATAAAAAAACAATTTTTTTTAACTGAAATGAAGGAGCAACATTAAAACTCAAAACGAACAGAAATTATTCTATATATGAAGGGTGGCCTCCTCCTTAATACCTTGCTCTTTATGCTAAAGTTTGACTGTTTGTCTCAATTTTGTACGAACAGCTACTCAAACACAGGGGCCGTTTAATTGGAATAGGAAGCATTTTAAAAAGTGCTGAGAGCTTTAGCGTAAAGAGCAAGGTATTGAAGAGGGGGCAACCCTTCATAAACGGAATAATTTCAGTTTGTTTTGGGTTTTAATGTTGCTCCTTACTTTCAGATAAAAAAAAATTTTATTTAATCGGCATAATAAGCAGATATTTTTGATATACCTATTGGTATCGAAATTTCCGGTTTTAGAGTTTTGGTTAATATGGAGCCGCGTCGCTCCTTACTTACAGTTCATTGCCACGAACTGTTTGATAACAATGTATAAAAGTATTAAAAGTAGTCTACACTAAATGAGATTCCAAAAGATGAGGTTAAAGATAAGAGGTCTATTAACTGGCAAGAGAAAAATCAATGCACTATTAGTTTTGAAAATTCTGTAGTTTCTTCTGTTTTTGATGTCCTTAATAGTGTTCCTGTGCTGGTTTCTTCCTTTAATTGCTTATAGCCAAACATTTATTTTATATTTTTCAGATAAACATTGCATGAAACAACTTACCAATTAGATTTATTGAAGATGAGTGGCTTCTGCCAGCCTGTAAGTCGCTTAGTAAGAAAGAAAGTAAGTATTGCTCTATGTCTATAATATTATTTAAAACAAATACATTGTAAAGAAGCACAAAATCCCTCAAGGACCTTTTTACCTTTTACTTCGGCTGAAGGTCTGTTCAGGACTTCAAGATTTCTATATACCTTATGGAAAACTTGGAACTGGTGATCTAACCGGTTCAACATTTCTAGTTTCGTAACTATGGTGACTTTCCTTATGAAATCTGTAAACATGCGTGTGAAAATTTTGAAAAGATTTATACATATATAAATTTACATAAATTTTAACCAAACCAAGAATCGGTAAAAAATTTGGTTGGTGATACTTAGATCTTACCAAATTCCAAGACGAATTATCGGTCAAAATTCTTACAGCCTTATTTTGTAACACACGGAGCGAGTATAAATGGCTATCTAGAATTGCTTTTACTTCACACTTCTCATTAAGGCTCGGCCTCTGTTTAATCGGGTTTGTAATCCCAAACCATTCAAAACGGGAATTTCGGTACTGCTTAGGAAAAAACAGTAAAAACTTTTCTTATCTAACATAGCCCCTTGTTGATTTTATCGGTATCCTCTCTGCAAGTAGACTGGACGTACCAGTAAGGTAAATAACATGGGATTACCACAGTCAAAGATAAATGGAAGCCAAAAGTTTCCGGAAACACTGCCCCTGGCTCAACCAATCAATCAATCAATTTATTAATACTAAAAGAAAACAATTACGAAACGTAAGGTTTTTACATGCCCAAGAAGCTTAGCTTGTAAAGGACCAACAAACAAAACAAAATAAAACACTTTTATAAAGCACAGACAATAAAGCACATACATATACAATCACATACAAAAAAAAAGAAAAAAAAAAGAGAGATAAAAAATTAGGATAGAATCGAAAAAATTTTAAAATCTGAAAAATATATTAAATGAAGAAAAGAGAGACATATAAATTCGGATAAAAAAAAAATGGAAACACCTGATGAGAAACTGCCTTTACAGAAACAAATAAAGGAACATAATAAAGCCGTATATACCTAAATAATAAAGTATTTGTACCGTGAATTAAAAGAATAAAATAAAACATAATACGTAAAGAAAAAAAAAATTAGCTGTACCGATGAAACGTTGGTAGAAATAGAAGAATTTTAGACATAATAGTAGCGAATAGGGTCCTAATTCAGCCTTACTACAGGTACAGGCTATGTACTTATTGTTCAAGGATAACACTGCTACAATTTAGCAGAAGAAGCACATAAATTGTGGTCCAAACAATTATAGGTTAGAAGCTGCCATTTCCGAGTGTTTTAGGAGTAGAGGTGCTTCGAAAATATGGCATCTTACGACGTAATAAGCAATAGAATTACCTTTGTTAAAGCTAACAAATACTAGGTTAGTCATGTAGTTTCACAAGCAAAGGGAAGGAAAAAATATATAAATATATATAATTAAAGTACTTGAGGAAAGGGATGGGGGAAAAAAACGAGAAAAGTAACGTTATAAGTAAGAAAGCAAATGTGGAAGTTTAGCAAAAGTCGCCGAAGGAAGCGAAAAAAAAAGAGTTGTTACCCAGCTCTGATGGGAACTCTGCATAAGGCGAGAAATTCGGTGAAAGAAACCGTTAATCACAGAAAATGGAGGCATGGGGATAGGTCTTATAAGGGCCTCTTTTCCCAACACAGAGGACCTTCATCGGAATAATGGTGTTAGAAAGACTTCAAATTCTGAATTAGCTGCGCGAAATGAGTCAGAAGAAAGTTCAAATTTGAATTTCAAAACCATGGCTGCTTTTGAGCCATGCAGATGTAAAGCTACCAGTGTATGAAAACTGTTATGCTTGTTTACAAAGAATATAAGCCCACAGTAGGACAAACAGAAAAGGCAATGCATCCTTTTGGGATAGCTAATATTGATAATTCTGGTCCGCTTTTACGGTTACTCAATGACGAACCATCCTCAAGTCTAGTCTAATTATAAATCAGTACAGTTTAGTCAAATATCAGATAGTGTATATCAGATAAATATGGTCTGATAGTAGAAATCAAATAGAGTGAAGCCCATAGCCCCTTATATCCCAATTAGTCTACAAATAGATCGTGTCTAGGAAGCCAACAAAAACTTTAGCACAGGAACAATTACACAGTGGCGTTAATAGTTGACTTGAAACTTTTAATAGGTATAGTGAAACTAATTAAATTACACACATTTAAAATCAGCAGTAAAAGGCAATTCGTTTAGTATGTATATTGAAAAGAATTATTTTGGGAGGTAATTTAAAAAAAAAAATGTTTTTTTAAGAATTTTGAAAAATAATATTAATAAGAAAAACAGCAAGAGTTTACATTAAGCGCACTACATGTACAAGCTAGCTGTAATCTTATTATAATTAGTTATAGTCTAAGAGAATATTTTTTTTATTAGTTACAAATGGTAAAAAGAAAAAAAGAAATTTTAAAGAAGCGCTATAAAGGTTTAAGCGAAACTTTAAATAAGTTCAGAAAGCAAAAAAAGGTGCTAGGTAAAAGAAACGAAAAGCAACATAAAAATAAATTATAACCAAAAAATTTACCAGAGGTAAAAGCCAACGACAAAATCCATTAAAAATCAGCCAAAAATTAACCCCATCGTCACAAGCAAACCACAGTTCATTGTTCAAGATAATAATTTTAACTCTAGCGATGTATTGGATCTGAAAAAATGATTTGGCACAGGATCTCCCTAGTTTAAACAATTGGGTTTCACCTGTGCCAATCCAAACACCCAAATACCAAGCCGTCGAACCCTAACAGAAACTAAACGTATCCACTTTTTATTTGAAAATAAAAATATAACCTTTCACAACAGCAAAAACTCTCAGTAATGAGCATAGATTCTTTCTTGTAATTCTCCCAAATTCAAGCTTATCAGTAAGCCGCAGACTAAGGAGAAATGCATTCAAAGCTATTCAGCCTTGCCAATTGGACTGCTTTCTTTCTTTCTTTTTCAAATTGGATAGTAATTAAATATATAATAGAATTTTAAACCAGTTTATGGTAAAAATTGAATTTTTATAAACAAATGGGGGCCAAAAATGCTGCAAAAAACTTAACTAAAAATGCTTTACAAATCAACTAGAAAATACAGTGCTTTTATAACAAAAACACTTTTTGGCAGATAAAATTAAATAATTTAAAAAAAATACAGGTTGAAAAAATTAGACAACCATCCCCCCCACCTCTTAGAAATATGGAGATAATGAATTTGATCATAAAGGGTATTGAAAAAGAACATGGAATACATACATACAGGCTTTAAAAAAAAGATACTGAAAAAACATAAAATACTTGAAAAAAACCCTAAGGATTCATTGAAATATTGAATCAAAATAAAAAGAGAAGGGTTCAAGTTGAAAATATAGCCAGACGAAACTAAAAGGAAAATAAACTGAATGAAGTCAGTTAAACTCTGTTATACGCACTTATTAAACTTGCCGAACGAACTAGTATGAAAATTGTACTAAATAAGTACAAATTAGTAGCATTAATACTACGGAGCCACCGTTACATTGGTAAACACGGGCCGAGATTAGTAGAAATATTGGACAAATAATCAAAGTAGCCAAGAAAGGAAATTTGGCTCTCATATGTGGAAGTCGTTTTCAGAAAATTGACTACCATGACATAAATTGAAATTAAGGATCATAATAGCCTTATGAAATTGACGTTAAAACCTTAGAATTTTACTTAGGTTTAAAACCACTAAAAGTGGGAAAGTTAAAGTGAAAATAGTCATTGTGACTTTTATATCAAAAACAAATTACAGTTTGCTACGAAGTCCAGGTATTTTTGGCAGAAGGACCACTTTTTCTGAAAAAAGATTAGTCCAAGAAAAAAAATTGTTGCCAAAAATTATTGCAACTAATTATTTTGTGGGCAGATTCATAAAAGTCTTTTTAACTGTAGCTGATAACAAGAGAAGAAACGTTATAGGAGCTACCAGAAGGCAGCCCTGGTAAGCAAACCTTCAGAGTACGGGCACAAGTCAATTGGTAGTGCCAAAGGAGGTAAAAAGGCGAATAGCTAAATTCTGAGCTTATCAAATCTAAGCTGTAAGCTAAGCCTTGTCCCAAAAGGACACTAAAACTGGAAAAAAAGGAGATGACAGTCGAATACTCTATTAAACTGTCTCAATGACCGGAAATTCAAAAAAAAGAAAAATATTCTGTATTAATGCTTTACTTATATGAGCGTTTAACATGGTATTAAGTGTTTCATAATTAATGCTAATTTTAATATGTAAAGAATATAAATACAATTAAAATAAACCAGAAACGGAATGTTTCTATTTTAGCGGCAGATTGTGTTTAGAAAACGAGTAAGATAATTAAAACGGTTGGCACTACGAGTGCATAAATATGAAAGTAAAAAAGTACGATAAATAGTGAAGCGAATTCTTTGCTATGACAGTAGTAATACTTTTGATTGTAATTAAATTGGTATTTTGAGCGTTTTGCTAATGGAAAAAAAGAGTTATAACACATTTTAGTGTTGCTTTTTGAGAAATTTACTTTTTTTTAAAAAAATGCTTTGTGTATATTTAAATTACTATATAGTGTTTTAAAATAACTTTTAAAACTTTAACCAAATGTATTTTTTGGTAAATGGTGTATCTAAGTTTTGTTACTTAACAATGCTTGTGTAAGTTTATTGCACAATGCTTGTGTATATACTATGTTTTTAATTTACTTTAAATTTTAACTAGTGATGTAATGTTATATGTAAATGTTTGAACCTCGAGGCAAAGTGTTAATAATTTATAAATAATCAGTTATAAGTAAAATAATCAGTTTAGTATTTAAGTTTGAAAGAATAATCCAGCAAGGAACATAATGTTTCAATTTAAGCGGGATATTATTTTTCGAGTGATTAAAAAAAAAGTGGAGAAAGTAATTAAAGTAATTAACTTTTGAATGTATTGATATATACGAAAATTGAGTGTTTAATTCTACTATATATGTAAAAATATATGTTTTAGATGTATACTAATGAGAATATTTATTTTAGATACAGTCTTAGCTATATTTTTTTTGGAAATCAAATTTTTCATAACATCCTTTTGGACCCATTTCTCAATCATTATAGAAACCAAACCATACTTGATCAGCTGATATTTGGAAACTACAGAACTACAAAATCATTGGAATTGAGATAAAAACAGAACTTAATTTAGGCCTAGAAAATGTGCTACATAGCCCAATGGCTCAAGTTATTGAAATATGTGAAAATGCTTTGTGAAAATTTAAAAATCAAAGTGTTATGTGTAATTTACCAAGGCATTTCTAAAACGAAAAATAAACGGTATATCATCCACATCACACAGATAAATTAAATTATTAAGGGGAATTAAATTTAAACTCAAATAATTCATAAACTTGTCTAATATTACTTAAAATTTAATTTTAGCAAAAACCATTAATATTATGTTTAAGCCGCTTGGGGTCAAGTTAAAACAGAAGATGCATATGAAGAGGAAAGAGAGTAATTGTCAGTCCTAGAGACAGAGAAAAAGAGAAACAAGGATGAATTTCAAATTGAAATCCTTCGACAAAAAAAAGGAACATGGCCAATATTGGACCACAAACATAACCCTAAGGAAACCCATTGCGAGTATATGCACATAATGACCCAAAGATGGCAGCACAATAGGTTTAAACGAAATTAAGTTGTTTTAAAAATAAAATATTGAGAATTGGGACAATTCTTCTTTAAATGGAGAGTATTGTGGTAAAGCTTTCTAATTTAGTTAATTAGTAATTTAGTAAAAATATATATGACACAAATATAAAGTTTTCAAAATACCACTTTTTAAGATAAGGATACAAATCGTGGAATGTGTGGGCTTGGAGGGAACTTGCTCAATAAACAATTTCCTGGCTAAATGCGTTAATTTAGCGGAAGGACGTGGTTAGGTTTTTCATATATATACCCCAATTTTTGAGACTGAAGGCAGACTTATTGACTTGCCGGGTGAAACTATGCCCGTTTGTTTTCTCATTAGAAATACCTTGGACTTTGTCGGATCATTGTAAGTGTCTGTATCTTATTTATATATTAGTGTTGTTTTTGAGACTTGTGGTCTACTTGGAACAGCCAGTCCCAGTAGACAGAATATATCCGATTATATTATATGTTAACTGAATAAAAGTATTGTGTTATAGCCAACCTCTTTACAATCTACGTTTAGTCTCTCGAATATACCCAGCTGGTACGCCTCATTAGTTCGGTCATAGCCTAAGGCACGCTACCAAAGTTTAATTACCTTAGGGCCATAGTTTATCTCCCCTATAAAGGAAGAATAAAGGCATTTACCCCAAATACCATAAAAAAAAACGCTTCACAAAACTGGGACCCCATTTCAAGTGGGACCCCATGCTCTCCAAATAAAGATAATAACACACAAGCCCTTGTCAAGGTTAACACACACAAACTCTGTTGCATCTGAAAGTGCATGAAAGGTAGAAAAACTGGGACGAAAACTATACTGGTGGTTAGCTATGAGAGAATTTCCTGCAGTCGTATTAGTACTAAATACAAATGAAGAGAGTCTACTATACACGACTTTTTCAACAACCTTAGAGATTACAGGAAGAATAGAAATAGGTCTATAGTTTGAAATTAGCGATGAATCACCTTTTTTATACAAAGGTACAACATTAGCAACTTTAAATAAATGAGGAAAAACACCAGAAGAAAGAGAGAGGTTAGTTATGTGTGAGATGGGGTTAGAAACAAACTGACCAATTTTTTTAAGAACATTACAGCTCAAACTAAAACCATCAACTGAACGGCTACTTGATTGCTGAGAAATAATATTAGAAATTTCGGTATCACTACATGGGGAAAGGAAAAATGACTTTTCTCTAAAGGGAATGCTACTTATTCTGCTATGGGGTGGGATAGGGACAGAAGGAAGTGTGGTGAAATGCGAATTGAAGGCACTCGCTGAAGAATTTTTGTCCGCAAAACATCCATCAGCTTTCCTGTAATGACATGGAGGGGACTGTTTGAGTTTCTTGCGGGAAAGAGCTTCATTAACTACTGTCCAAACCTTTCGCAAATTCCCCTTACACTGATCAATTTGACATGAAAAATGGAGTTTTTTGGCTGTACGTACTGAAGAAGTAAGCACATTTTTGTAAAGTTTATACTTCAAAAGATCATCCCGTGTTTTACTTTTAGCCTTGAACAGAGACGCCTTCGTATGTGTAGCATTGATCAGACCTCTAGACATCCATGGGAATTTGGGTGTGGAAGTCCTTTGCCTCTTTCTAAGAGGAAAATGCTTATCCAACAGAGCTCCCATGCGACACAAAAATAAACTTGTTGCATATTCAACATCATTAGCTTCAAGAACACTAGACCAATCATTACTCTGAAGACTATGTATTAAATTAGAAATTTCTTTATCTGTGAAAGTTTTAGAAGAAAACTCACCCCGCTCATCCACAGCAATCTCATTTTGAGGCTCAAAAAGTGATACATAAATAGGGAAGTGATCAGAAAGATCAGTGAAAACAAGACCAGAAGTAAACTTCAACTTAGGAGAATGAGAAATGAAAATATTATTTATTAAAGTGGCATAATTTCTGGTAGGGTCAACACGAGAAGGGAAAAAAATTGAAGAAAGTTGTCTAGAAGAAGAAAGCACATTAAAGAGATGGTCACATTCATCACTTGATCCAATATTTAACATATTACAATTAAAATCTCCCAAAACACGGATACGTTTTGTAGAGAAATACCCTACACAAGACAGTTGATCAAGCAAATCGCAGAACAGATGTGTTGGAAAAGGAGGGGGCTTATAAAACAAACAAACAGTATCACATGCAAACTGGCTTTTTAGATCAATGACAGGAGAATAAACAGTCCTGCTATTTGACACTACTGATGTAAACAAGGATTTAAGGTCAGAGTTTCTACTGAATTCAAGATCAGACTCCATACAAAAAAGAAATACCCCTTGAGCTCTTTGTTACTATTCTAGGGATATGGACAGCAACATAACCATGCATATCATAGGCTGTAAAATTTTCACCATCAGATAACCATGTTTCTGTTAAACCTATTACATCAAAAGGGCAAGAATTATCAGGTCACAAATACGATTTCAGGCAATCCCACTTATCTCTTATCCCACGTACATTGAAACAAAATACATTGCAGCTACTATTTAAAGACAGTGAAGGTATAGTTTTATCACAATAATCAATTGTAGTGTGATAATTGCAGCTAGAATTAACCATGGATTCAAGAAGAGGGTCAAATGTATGTGCCTCTTGTTTACCAGCACTACATGGTTGAGCAAATATAACTGAATTAAGAATAAAAAATTCAAAAGGAAAGGAAAATCACCCATATTTATCACACATAACAAATGCACACATAGAAATATCAGTGGGATGTCACAAATTGTCCAAAGTGTTGGGCGAAAGTATAATGTGACACCAGTTGCTATAACGTGAGCTGCAGGTGTGCTGGACTGACAAACAAATACTAAAAATTCGTTGACATGAAGGTCAAAGGTTCTCAAATAAACATAAAGTGTTATCAGTAGGAGGGATCATTTTATTCAAAGTATTGGCTCAATTTGTAATTTAGGACCATTAAAAATTATGTTAGCTGTAAGTTTGCTGACATGAAAAAAATAAGAATGTAATCAGCCTACGTGAAGGTGATAGGATCAAAAACAAATGTGAATAAATATCAATGGAATGACACATATTATTCAAAATATTAACCCAAAGTATAATATGGGTTGTAAAAAATTATGTGAGCTGCATATGTGCTGACATGACAAAAATATGATAGAATTCAGGCTACAGGAAGGTGATAGGATCACAAACCCAGATAAGGAAATAATAGTGGGATCGCACATATTCATCAAATTATTTGCCCAAAGTATAAAGTGGAACCAGTCAAGATTACATGAGCTGCTATTGTGCTGAAATGACAAAAATATTAAAGAAATCAGCCTACATGAAGGTGATCGGATCACAAACAAACATGAAGAAATAACAGTAGGATGGCATATGTTATTCATAATATTTGCCCAAAATGTATTATAAGACCAGTCAAAAATATGTGAGCTGCAAGTGTGCTAACATGACAAAAATATTATAGAAGCCAAGCTACATGATGGTGAAAGGATCACAAACAAACATAAAGAAAAATCTGGGGGAAGGCACATATTATTCCAAGTATTGGCACAAACAATAATGTGTGACCAGTTAAAATTATGTGAGGTATAAGTATATTGACATGACAATAATATAATAGAAATCAGGCAACATGAAGGGGACAGAATCACAAACAAACATAAATAAATATTAGTGGGAAGGGACATATCATCTAAACTATTGGCCCAAAGTGTAATATGGCACCAGTCAAAATTATGTGAAGACAGTAAAGAATAATAGAGGAGTATTATAAGAACATCAAGTAAATTCCTACAGGATCAATTCAATATATTATAACAAAATAAAACTAAATCCGTCACTTTGATTTTCTGCACTTGCAGCACATCAATAAATTTCATTCTAATCATTAAATTTAACCACTCTTCCAGATTGGGTTTTATACAGGATATTACCTTTACTGGACCAAACATTACGTAAGCCAAGCTTTGAGTTGGTATATGAAAGAAGTTGTAAGTGTGGTTTTGTAAGCGTCTCAGACAATAGTATCCCAGATTTTTTCAAGTCCTTCTTTTGTCTGAGAAGAAGCTGTCGAACTCGTAAGTTGCTAAATTCTGCAACTATGTGTCTGGGTTTTGCAGATGGTTTGCCAATTCTTTTGGCTGATACAACATAAGACTGAATAATTGGTATACCAGGAAAATTCCCAGCACATAGTGACAAGAATCGACTTTCAGTGTTTTCAATGGAGGTATCTTCTTTTATCCCAAAGACAATAATTTGCTCGCTCAAAGCCTGGTGTTCAAAACGGTCATTTAATCTTGCCAGGTTGGACTGGATAGGCCTGCAAGAGTTTTCAAGGTCTTTCATGGATGACTCTACACATCCTGCTTGATTGCATCCAGCTTATCTGAAGAGATAGTGACATCATGTTGCATGAACGTCTGTTCCTCTTTCATTTTAATCACTGCCTCGTCTACCTGGGAAGAGATCTTAGTCAATATGAAGTCATCAAGTAACCCTTTCACTGAAGATTTAAGGTTGTCAGGTTGCAGTGAATCCGCTAGCTTTTTATGTTTAATTTTTATACCATTTATGTGGTTAGTGAGCATGAGTAGTTGCTCAGAAACAGATTCTGATCCAGAGAATTGGAGTGAGCTGTCTGACCTTAGTTCACGAGGTGGCTTGAGTTGACCTTTCATTTCTTACCTGATGTAAACAACAAAACAGGAACAGAGTAAGCAGTGGTATAAGACAGTTTGGTTATAAAGCAGGATACGGTCCACAATCTAGCATCAAATTTCAAATAGCAAATCAGGAGATTTCGAAATCTGAATAATACAAAGCAATCAGCACAAAACATCAAGCATCAACAGTAGCAGTGGCGTTAACCAAAGGATTGATTACTGTAGGCACTTTACAAGTTAAAATTGGTATAGGTCTCGCCTGATGAGTCCCGTCTTACACCCCAGGGGTGGGGGCTGCTAAGTATGCCTGCCTTTACCCATGAAAGTTTCGTAAGCTCGACACGTAAGCTTACCCATGAAATTTTCGTGGCTCGACAAGAAAGTTTCGTAAGCACATTTAAGGGCGGCAGTTGTTTGCCTTATAATGATTGGCCTCGTTTTGCTGTCTCTTCTACATCAATTATGCAGAGGTGTTTCAAATCTGACAGTGCAGTAATTGCATGATTTCCAAGGGAAAATGAGGCATAACTGAAGAAAGAAATTCACCCATATGCCTTTTTTTGGAAAACCGAATATTTTGCCTTTGGATCCATGCTAAGAAAAAGTAAAAAAAAAAAAAGTTAAATAAAATTTGATAATTTTATTTTAAATTTCAATAATTGAATTTAGGGCTATCTAGATGGCTAAGTTTTTAATCATGAGATAGTAATAGATGACATTGGCTGATTTTATTTATTTATTTTTTCTCCTTAGAAAAAAATACTGACTTGAGTTACTCTGGTAAGTTTCATGTGCTCTTTGAATAAAAGCATAAAATGATTAAATAGAGCAATTGTTAATATCACTTTTGATGAACGACAAAATTATTTTCAAATTGAAAACTTTTTTAGGCCTTTCTTATCCAGAGAGGATATAGATCAGCTATCGCCCGTAGCCTTGGTCAACCACTTATTGTCGAAGACATTTCACCTCTGGAGAAAGTAGAAGATACTGAGGTAAAG
Organism: Artemia sp. Qi Xiang Cuo; assembly: GCF_049724085.1. Lineage (NCBI taxonomy): Eukaryota > Metazoa > Arthropoda > Branchiopoda > Anostraca > Artemiidae > Artemia > Artemia sp. Qi Xiang Cuo. The sequence continues at coordinate 52,795,662 of NC_142804.1, read as the reverse complement.
TATTTTTTTTTTTTTTATCTTTTTCGCTCTTTTTTTTCATCGTCACCCCTTTATTTTATTTTTCTTTTCTTCTTGCGGGGTATGCCTCCATGTGCTGTCATTATTTTTGATATTATCCAGGTTATCCTCTTAGTCATATGTTCTATATAACCAAAATATTAATCCTCAAATTATTCACAAGCTGAGATATATCGTAATTTCCCACCTGCAAAAGCTGAAATAGACTTTTTGAACGTATAAAAATGTGATACTTCTTGGAGGTTTTGAAGTTGTTATAGTTTTTCCTGAGATGTTGAAATAGCTTTACTGAACGTGTAATAAGTAGAATCCCCACTTTTGAAAACGTTTTTTAAGATTTATGTCCTCTTTGAAGCATGGGCTTTGCGACGAGTTGACACCTTTAAGTTGCACACGAAACACGAGGTACTTGTATCATTAAAAAAAGAAATATTATGACCAATGATAATGCAATATTAAATATATTTTATTTGTGTGTGTGTGTTTATTATAGTTTTCCTTATGTTTTTTTTGTTTTTTTTCACCAAGTTAATTTTCGACCCAACTTTACGATCTCTGCTCTCCCTTGGGGGCTAATGTTTTTTGTAGTTTTAAGCGAATGAAACAAAACAGTTAGTGAAAAAAATTATTGAATTCATTAGTTTCAGATCTATCCATTCACCGAGCCAGAATTATCCTAATGCTTAGATTTGTCATTAGAAAACGATCTAAAATTGCTTAAAACAACGAGATTTTCTTTTTTCAACAGTCTTCAGTTATTTTTCAACACGTTTATATATTTCAAAAACATAATTCGGCAGATGAGTGAAACTGAATCTCAGCTTCGAATGTTACGAAAATTGTCGCCTGTAGGCTACTCTGCAAGTACTACGGGAAAACTATAAACTTGCACGTGGAACTTGAACTTTCATTGTGAAAATTCTATACAAACTTACGCCTACTATCTATTCTTGCGTTTCTATATAATGTATTTTGTATGGTACATGCTAAAAGAAAACACTTGTATATGATTTGTCTCGTTTCGAGTTTGTCTTGTGAACACTTTGTCCCTGTAAGTTCTAAGTCCCTTCTTTTTAAACACTAGATTATTGCGTATAATGTGGTCTAAAATGCATGAGTAATGACTATTTCAATACGAACTAGCAACCCATCAGGTTTTGCGCGCATAGTAGAAGTTATCCTGGCTTAGCCTTAAGTTTTTTTGGAAACAACTCAATCTGTCATGCCTGGCTTTTCCTGTGTCTTTCACGGTTTATTCTCCGTTTCTACTTATAAAAAGAATAGACTTGTTGATTTGCTTTAACAAATGAAATGGATTTCGTCCCCCCCCCCAAAAAAAAAAAAATCTTTAGTTCCAACCAAAGTATAAACACATACAACAAGTACTGAAAAAACCTATCCTCTTCACACAAAAAAAAGGGACCCTTTGTCCGCATCTCCGGAGACGATTCCATACCTATGCGAACCTGGCGAGTAACTCACAAGTTCCGTAGGTGATTATACTTGTTCCGTAAAAGCTGTATTAAATTTAATTTATTGGCTCGGACCGATTAAGTAGTACAACATATACCCGCTAGAGGCGCTGAGGTACGCGGGGTCACTTTTGGAGAGTTTTGTCAGTACTTGGTCAGTATGTGTTTATACTTTGGTTCCAACTTTATTTTTTGCCTTTTTGCAAATGTATTTGTCTATTTATCTTTCCTTTTTTTATCATTGAATATCGCTTTCTTAACCCTGTTGTAGTGGATTGATGCTGCGCTTAGCCATACGGGGCCCAGGGTTCGATCCCTACCACAGCAAGGTTGGGCCAAAAGCTTTCTACTTGTCCCTTGAAAAAGGACCCAGCAACTGAAACGTCGATTCGATGCCCTATGCGCCAGTAATGGTTCAGGAGGATATTTAATCTTTTTTATCCTTTTTGACTGACCGTGTATCAAACAAAATCTAGATGGAAAATCGAACTAGAAGGAAATATGTTATAATGGCCTAAAAGCTTCTGAATTTTGAAAGATAACCTCTTTAGTTGGATGATTTTATCAGACCAAAGGTCATACAATAAAGCTATTTTAAAGAAGAGCAAACATGAAACTGAGACACAACTTATTCTTAATACGTCTGGCTCTGGAGGATCTTTATCCTTTTTTATCGTTTTTGACTGACTGTGTATCAATATAAATATCGTCTGGAGGATATTTATCCTTTTTTATATCTTTTTCTTTACAGGTTATAGTTAACGTTGAAGCTTGTGGTATAAATGCTTCAGATATTTTAAAATGTCAAGGTGAATATAACGAAAAGCCAAAACTGCCATTCATTCCTGGCTTTGAGGTGTGTGGTACTATAAAACAAGTTGGAGCAAAGGTAGAAGATTTTAAACCAGGTGACAGAGTCATTGGTCTTAATAAAGAAAAATTGGGAGGTTTTGCTGAAGAGTGTGTCTTAGACCAATCTGTAAGTTGTGGAATTAATTTTGAACTTAAAATAAATCCTATTGTGGTTCAATTTGACCCTGATTTGGGTGAATTTTACACTAAAATTGACTTATTTCAAATAAAACTCACCTATCTCCTGGAATTGAGCAGTTTTTTTTATGAATATGATGGAAAGCTACAAAGACCGACAGACCGTTCATTCCTGCCTTTGAAGCTTGTGGTGCCTTTAAGGAAATTTTAACTTCTGTACCAAAATTTCGGCAAAATCTTAAAATTACATCTTTAATGATATTTTCAATTAAATTTGCAATTTTTTGTAACATATTGATTCGAACTTTAATTTAGCATAACTTCGTAAAAATAGGTTCTTTCGAAACAAGATTAGTGAGTAAGGTTAGTACCCAGCGATATCCAGCCCTTGTAATTTCTTCCTTAAGATTAATTAAAAAAACTTTCCACAAAATAAGTTTTTCAAAGAAAAGTAAAGAACTCCATTAAACAAAAAATGAGCAAAAATAAAATCAAATAATCTACCAAGGGTGAAACTACCACAAATGAGCATCGATAAACAAGTGAAACCCAAAACGAACAGAAATTACAATAAATAGGCGAGACAAACTCAAAACGAGCAGAAATTAACATAAGTTGAGCTCAAAACCCCTACGCCTTCCCAATGCCATAACATAATTTGCACTTTACTGAAAAAAATACAAATGAATGTGCATCGTCAGTTTAATATACATATACTGATATTTAGTAATCAAAATGTTAATATTATTTGATTTATTAAAGTAATAAAAGTAAAAACATTTATATTTGTTTTCAGTAAACTGAAAAACTTAACGTAAACTTTATTTGAAAGACTTATTTGTGGAAAAAGTTTTTTTAATTAATTTCTGTTCGTTTTATATTGACATAGTCTTTTCAGAGAAAAAGAAAATAATACTTTAAATCTTTTCTTTTTTTAAGACTTTATAGTTTGGCCTGTTATTTGTATGCTGGAGAAAAATTTTCAGCAATTGTTAACAACATACACCCTCTTAAAAATCTGGACACGAATAGTAATGTTTAATTTAGTTTCATACCTCCTCTAGTTGACCTGATATGGAAAGCTTGATACCATTCGCAAAAAAATCTGTTTACTTTCTTTGATAGCTTGGATAGACTTACGCTATTTTGACTTGGTTAAATTTTAAGAGCAGAAGCAGCCCTGAAAGTTTGAACATAACACCCTCAGTCGTTCTTGGGATACTGCTGAGATGTCTTATTGGGAATTAGCATTAAAACAGTGTATTTTGATTTAATCTTATGGCAACATTTAGTTTTTAAACATATAGTCAAATCGGAGGGTGGGCGTGGGAGGGGAATTAGTTTCCCTTCAATAACTTTTGACTATTAAAAGGGGCATCAGTCCTTTCTATTTTCAATCGAATGAGCCCTTTTTGAAGTTCTTACGACAACTACTTCGATACAAAGTGCCCTGGTCTAAACAACAACAACAAAAATAATACATTATATCCACATCGATCTTTACTATAAAAATGTCAAGCCTTCAAATCACTTTCGACTATTAAAAAGGGCACTAGGCCTTTCGATTTCCAATCGAATGAACTCTTTTTGAGTTTCTACGACAACACTTCCTATAAACACCTTACTTACCCCCAGGGCATAAATTACAACCCTTACCCTATGGGCTGTGAGGGTGGTTGTCATCCTCTAAGACCTATTTTCCGGAATTTTCAACTACGTTAAACAAAATGGCTATCTCAAAAATTTGATTGGATGTGTTTGGGAAAATGGTGGGCGTGGAAGGGGTTTTACCTGCCTTCCAATTACTTTTGACTATTAAAAAGGACACAAGTCATTTCAATTTTTCGTCGAATGAGCCCTTTTTTAAGTTTCTATGACAACGTGTTCTATAAAAACTTTATATGCCCCCAGGGCATAACTTACAACCCTCTTCCTGAGGGCTGTGAGGGGGTTGTCATCCTCACAGACCTAATTTCCAGAACTTTCTACTACGTTGAACAAAATGGCTATTTCAATAAAAACTTATATGCCCCCAGGACATCACTTATAACCCTTGCCCTGAAGACAGGGGAGTGTCCTGCTCAAAGGTATAATTTCCTGAACTTTAAACTGCGTGGAACAAAATGGCTATATAAAAATTTTGATTGGATGTGTTTGGGGAAATGGTGGGCGTGGAAGGGGAGTTAGTTGCCGTCCAATCACTTTTAACTATTAAAAAGGGCACTAGCCATTTCAATTTTTAATTGAATGACCCCTTTTTGAAGTTTTTATGACAACACTATCATTAAAAACCTTATATGCCCCCAGGGCATAACTTACAACCTTTGCCCTGGGGACTCTGGGAGGTTTGTCATTCTTAAATATATATTTTCCAGAACTTTCAACTACGTTGAACAAAATGGCTATCTCCAAACTTTGTTTGAATGTGTTCGGGGAAAAGGTGGGCGTGAGAGGGGGGTTAATTACTCTCCACTCACTTTCGACTATTAAAAAGGGCAATTTCAATTTCCAATCAAGTGAGCCCCTTTTGAAATTTCTACAACAACTTTCTATATAAACCTTATATGCCCCAAGGCCAAACTTACAACCCTTGCACCGACGGCTCTGATGGGGTTATCATCCTAAAAGACCTAATTTCCAGAACTTTCGACTACGTTGAACCAAATGGATATGTCAAAATTTTGATTGGATGTGTTTGGGGAAATGGTGGGCGTGACAGGGGGGTTAGTTGCCCTTCAATCACTTTCGACTCATAAAAGGGCACTAGCCCTTTCCATTTTTAATTGAATGAGCCCTATCTGATGTT